>NW_026606939.1:0-95000 GCF_029890125.1 Rhinichthys klamathensis goyatoka
GTGTGAGAGAGAGAGTGTGTGTGTGTGTGTGTGTGTGAGAGAGAGAGAGTGTGTGTGTGTGTGTGTGTGTGAGAGTGAGAGAGTGAGAGAGTGAGAGAGTGAGAGAGTCGAGAGAGTGAGAGAGTGAGAGAGAGTGAGAGAGTGAGAGAGAGTGTGAGAGAGTGAGAGAGTGTGAGAGAGTGTGAGAGAGAGTGAGAGAGAGTGAGAGAGAGTGAGAGAGTGAGAGAGTGAGAGAGTGAGAGAGTGAGAGAGTGAGAGAGTGAGAGAGTGAGAGGAGTGTGTGTGTGAGGTCAATCTCTGCATGAAAAGAATGATGAAAAACCCAGACGATGTCCTCGGTTTCTCAGATGAAGGCTGAATGACACAGAAACACAACAGGAAGTCGATCCCGCCTCATATTTCATCAGAAATGTGATGATGATGTAATGCATTTGCTAGTAAACATTTATGCAACCAGGCAAGAATACAAGGAAATCAGGTGTTGGGCGTTGCCATAATTGCATGCATTTTGCGATGAACAATTGATTGGCAAATACAGAGGAAACTTGCAGTGTCCTGGTGTACAAGCACCTGTTCTGAGGACTCGTATTAAAGTATGTGTATTTTCTATTCCCAGCACATAACGCAACAGAGACAGCATGAGCAACCCTGAAAAAGCTGCGAATGCAGGTTGATAAATTTGGATCGGCTTCAAGAATGTCACAGGTCAGTGAAAGCTGCACCAAACACATGGTTGTGAAACTAAAATCTTAATATTTAAGCCTCTGGAATCCTGAAATTCTTTGGATTTCTAAATCTTAATGAACAAGAATGCAATTAATGGTGCAACTTTCTCATGCCAGTCCAAATAAGGACACACAGCAGAGATAAGCAGGATAATCCAGAAAGAATCAATAGACAATGGACGGATGTTATCGCTTATCTGCGAAGAATGAATCTCAGCTCTCTGACACATGCGCAAAATACTTTTGGTTTATGTCGCAACTTTGCAAACACACTTTAAAGATGTTGAGAAAGAGAAGGCTGGGAGGACATTAAACAAAAGTATACTTACTGAATTTATATATATATATATATATATATTTATATATATATATATATATATATATATATATATATATATATATATATATATATATATATATATATATATATATATATATATAGAGAGAGAGAGAGAGAGAGAGAGAGAGAGAGAGAGAGAGAGAGAGAGAGAGAGAGAGAGAGAGAGAAAATAGTTGTCTAAAACAATGTCAATATTTTGCCATAAAGAAAAAAAAAACTATAGTACCTGTTTTACCATGATTATTTTATGGGTTATTTTATACTCTATATTTCTATAGAGTATCTTGGAGTAGCCTACAAAAAAATTCTATGAATTACCAAGTTTTGTTTGGGGGGGTTAGAGTACCATGATCAGGCCATTTTTACATATGCCAGAGTAAAATCAATGCATTTCTTGTAGAACCATTTAGAGCCATATAAATACCATGGTTCATAAATATGATAATTCTCCAGCATCACCATCTGTAACTTTCTAAGAAACGGATCATCTATGGTCATATTGTTGTACATGTCACTGTAAACAGAATAATAGGAACAATTGAATTTTAGTACTTTAATATACAGTAGGCTATATCAACGTTACCATGGTATTAGCATATGATACCAGCTTGCGTCAGTGTGCAGTGGTTTGGTTTATTTTAAACAAAAATGTCATGGTATTTAATCTGGATCAAATCCAAATACCATATATAGTAACTAACTAGCATGATACATTAATATGAATGATTCACTGTATCATGCTCCTGTCACATCACTTTGAATAAACGCTTTGAATAAACTTTCTCCACACTAGAGAGCAGAAGACACTGCAACACTCACCGATGGACACCAGCTTTATATTCTCTCGGTCCAGAAACTCGAGCGCCACAGACACGTTCTCCAGCTTCATCTGTCTGAAAGTGGGTCTGGCGTGGTACTTTCTGTACATCTTCTTCTGGCTGAGCACCTCGAGCAGCGCGATGAGTCGCAGGCCGTCGCTGAGGTCCAGCTGCAGGTCCGCGACGCGTTTATTGACGCCCTTCAGGTGCTCGTTACACCAGCGAGTGAACGTGTTCTGCTGGATCTTCTTCCACGGCGCGTCGTCCGCCAGGTCCTTCTCTGTGGCCGGCATGATGCCTTATTAATACTCGTATGTTTTCGGTTTGATAACTCGGGATATGTCTCGCGTGTGTGTGTGTATCTGTGCGGCGCGTGCGAAGTGTGTCCGTTCGTGCGCTCCTGTATTCCTGAACTCTTTCCCTCTCGTGGCCGCGCCTGCGCGCGGTCTTATATACGGCACGCGGATGACGACACCTGCGCGCACCATCAAAACCCAGCATGCGTTTCTACAGGCCTTCTCTATCCAATCAGCTCACAGACATCAGAGGGAAAGATATGGGAAGAGGATAATAAGAATAAACTTGATAAATCATTAAAACGACGAATAGCATTACTATTTCTTATACTGTGTTTGCACCATGTTTTTGTCATGTATCTTGGAAAATTACATGTAAATACTAACTAGCATAACATATTTATAATTAAATATTAGATAGCTTAAACTAAACAAAAAGTTTAGTCCTTGGCAAATAAGTTAGTTTCAGTTGAAGCACTATAATAACTAACTAAATGAAAATTAAATCTGAAATAAAAATCAATTAAGCATATAGAATACTAATAGAAATGACAATCACATAACAAAAGTATTATAAGTGAAAATATCAAATTAAAACTATAATAGCCTACTGTATAAATTATATTAAAATAACACTACCAGAGGTGAATAAAATATTCTCATGATTTATAAAAACATATATTTTGTCAAACCAACTCAGATAATTTATGTGGTTGTTCAGATAACATAATATTTTGATTTTCTGTTAATTAAACCAATCTGCTTCATTGTTTTAACTCTTATTTTTTATTTCAATACACTTTTACACATTTTAAGGTAGCCGGGTCACTTACTTTTTTTGGTTAAACCAACAATATTTTTTTATTTCAATATTACAGGAAAAATGTTAAACAATAAAAATCTAGATCTAGTATTGTAAAGTATATAAAGCATACTGTACGTCTCAGTACTTTAAAGACATTCTCAAATCAGTCCTGAACTTTCATGGTGTGTTTTATGCTTTATTGATTGGGAGTCTAAATAAATAAAATGAGAAAATAAATCCATAATAAAAGATTAAGAGAAATTATTTAGATCCACCAATCTATTCAAAGTATTTAGTGTTTTCCCTGTGTTTTTGTCCTCGTGTGTTTTGTATTGCGATCTAGATGATCTTGATTGTAAATGTTCTCCACAAAAGGGCCTCAAACTCTTTCTGTTTCTTTGATAAAAGCAGATCGGAGCTCGTCTAACAGATTTCAGATGCCGATCTCTGTAATGGACACTTTTATGATTTGCCAGACAAAATGCTTCCCACACATTTGGCAAACTCCTGAACATCACACTGACTGCTTTGTTTGGTCTCTGAGAAGGTGTCAGCAACGCTTTCGGATAATAACAGAGTATCCAGACGCTTTCTTCTCTGTGTCTTTCCTCTCGCACTCATATCCTCCACCTTTGCTGACAGGAGTCTTAATAATCACTCCGGGATCAACAGCAGATATTCTTCCCTGTGGATCTGCCATCCTGGATCTTTCCCATGCATCAGATCAGCATTAGTCACCAGGGTGGATCAACATTGCATCACACTCGCAAATAAAAAGAAAGACACACATCTGTGATATGACAGCAGCTGAGCGGTTCAGTTTGAGAAATAGAGTTCAAAACAAAGCCAAACACTTCACACGTCTAAATAAAGACTAAAACAAGAGATTTTGGTATCACTTTGGTCATTAGTTTATCACTTTAGTTAACATGAACTAAGAATGAGCAATACTTCCTCAGTATTTATTTATTGTCTTAGTTATTAATTTCAACTAATACATTATTAAAATCAAAAATTGTATTTGTTAACATTACTGTGACATGAACAAGCAATGAACAGCTGGATTTGTATTAAATGATATTAACAGAGATGTTTTGCTCATGTGCATTAATGTTAACTAATGAACCTTATTGTAAAGTGTTACCAAGATTTTTCAATGTTATAAAGTAAATATGAGTTGCTTGCTGCAGAAGTCTGGCCTGTAATCATCGTCTTATTTGTGAACCTCAGTGACAGTGATGATAATGACTGAAGCAACCAGATTTTCATCACAATCTCCCATCTTTCAGAGCTGAGTAACAAGTCTGAAGCACAGATTACAGCTTGTGTGTGTGTGTGTGTGTGTGTGTGTGTGTCGTCTGCTTCCCTGTCTGTCAGTCTGGGCTGAACCCAATCGCCTGCATGATGATGTGGGTAAAGCAGTTTGCATGTGATCTTTGATAGTGCTGGCATCATATTTCCAGGTGAATATGAATCATCAAGATGTTGACAGTATTAAGCATTATTCATTGTGATGGAATCATCCATGCAGAGGCACATTATCTGTCTGGAGGACACATACTATAAATTAATCTTTATTAGTGGATAATAATTATTACTTTTTTTTTTTGAATCGTAGATGGATTATCATATGACATAGGCAATTTCAGAGCACAATCATTTGAGGTTTGTCTCGTGTTAGCTAACTAATTAATAGTTTCCCTTTTTATATGCTATAGCCTACTTCGTTTCTTTCCATTTACATCATGTTTGATATAAATTGATTATTGCTTTATGTTTTTCTCAATGTATGATTTATTTCAGATGCATACATTGGATCAATGATCTGGTTTTCTGCCAATGTCCTTTTGACCTTAAAGTATTATTCACTGATATGTTTGTTTCTGGAGAACTGACGCATGGGCAAACGGGTCTCTAAAAGTGGCAAATCCTTGCCATTGCTAAATCATCGTGATTAAACCTGTCATTCCTTTATCAACTAATATTATTGTCTTACTATTGTAAGCTGATTCCCTTTGCATCACCGTCAACTAGGCATTTTGTAGCCTAACTTTTACCTCTCCAGGCATAAAAAAGCGATTTCCCGCGAAATCCGTCCCGACAGCTCTAAAAAGGAGGAACGTCATGGTTTGGAAAATGGCATTTTTGCACTCTATCATAATAGCATTTTGTTTTTAAATTTTTGTTTGTTATTTTAAATAAAAATGTTTTCCGGCATCACTGAAATGAACGGGGGCTAGGAGCAAAAATGCCACCAAAATGAATAAAAATGCCCCAAAAATTCAAGATATAGGCCTATGGGTCAAAAGTGTCCTTGTATGAGCTCATGTTTTTAATATATATAACAGGACATAGCGACGTGTTCCCGAATATCAGCACGATTGCTAATGTGATAGCCTATTGCGCTGATTTCATACAAGTTCAACAAACAAGTAGTCAAAATGTTAGATGACGTTAATTTTTAGTACATTGTCTAGTTTGCATTATATTTTGCCAACGAAAATAGTTCCAAACACAGTGATGTTTCGTTTCGCGTTTTTAACGAATCGTTAAATCGGCTAGCGAGAGAGAGAGAGAGAGAGAGAGAGAGAGAGAGAGAGAGAGAGAGAGAGAGAGAGAGAGAGAGAGATGTCTATGTCACCTATCCCAATCCCAGACTCTCAAGTATGAGTAACATACAGTAATAGTAATGCCTTGAACTCAAGAACAGTGCGATTTTAACTCGACAAGACGGTGTTTCAGAGTGAGTGACGCTGCATAATCTCAGGACGGGTGTGGCGGGTGTTATCAGTCTTCCTGTCATCGATGATGTGCTGAGTGAGTCTGAGTCAGGGACAGGGAGGGTTACACGCCCACATGCCACAGTCATGTCAAAGCGAAGGCCCCTACGGGCCCCTGGATGTGGGAGAGAGGAGGCGATGAGGTTTGGCAGTGGGTGCAGACCGCTGCCACAGGCCTTCCTTCACAACGAGGATCCATGTTTCACTGCAATCTCAAGTTTACAGATCTGTCCTGACTTCCAGACAAAAGAAGAATTCAACAAAGATATTCAAGACATTACACACCTTATTGGGGGGAAAGATCAAGGAGATGTGCTTGAGAAAGAAATCTTGTCATGAGAACCAATATATTTTATGGTGCCTTATAAATTCCAAAGATGCTTCATAATGCGTAGCAATAACATAGAAAACACAAACATAACAAGCTTCTAAAAAAAAAAAGAAGCTTTTGTAAGGTCTGCCATCTTGTGTTCATTGCTACAAACAACATTTCAAGACTTTTGGGTGAAGACTTCATAATTAATATACTAGGTTTTGTTTAAAGTTTCAAGAAATTAGGGGTCTATATATATATATATATATATATGATTGCAATGATTTGTGCTTCTCAGCTTGCTAAGAGCAAGTTAGTTAATATTTGAAAAATTTTATATGCTTATATGAAAAACATGATGTAGGTGTTCTGCATCAGTTAATAAGTTGACCAAAAAGAATCAAACTAGTCAAGGAAAGTGAAATTGTTTTATTGAAGTCATGCACATCACACTTGTTAGTGCAAATACCCCTTATCTGTATTACTCTATGTTTTTACAAAATAGAATTCTGACAATGAACTATCTTTGATGTTCAAAACAAAGAAAGAAATTAGAAATTAAAAAACAATATTTACGAACAAAACTATATACAGGCAGTGTGCTGTACTGACTTGGTTGGTAGTTGGTGACCAGTTTAAATATATCTTTTCTCAAAGGCCCTGAAAAACACCAGGTTTAGCTTTGATTCGAAACTGACGACTCATCATCATCATATCTTTGAATTGACAGAAGAACAATACAAACTTTAAGCTTACAAAAACCAGCGTTTAGCCTAGGTTCAGTTACGACCTAATAAACAAGTTCCACATCTCAAATTTGCATTTGCAAGAAAACCCTCTTGTTCAGCACATTTCAAGAAGTATCAAACATGCATTCTGAATGTGAAACCAAAAATATTAAAACTGCATGTTCGAGCCCCCCCAAAAAAATCGCATGTTAAAAATGCATCTATAAAAGTACATTAAAATGAACTGGAACGGAGAACTCGTATCTCGATGTAAAACAAGGAAAAGGCCAATGCATCATATCCTGAAAACTGGCTCCAGCAGCAAATTAGATATGACCAATATCATTTATATCCAATTTTTTATTTTGTGACTATAACATATATTTACACACAAACATTCATACATACATATTTACAAACGGCCTATGAGCATTCGTCTATCTAACGTGAAGGACAATGTTCCAAACGGATACTAAAAATAAAGTCCATCATGCTGCTTTAAGAATGCATTATGAACCAATGCAAGAGATCTGTTTTTTAAAGCTATCCCTTCTGTGCTACAAGCTTTGCTTTTTTTTTGCATTCATGGTCAAATCCATGTTGAAGCGTTCAGTGGGTTTTTGTTGGAGTATGTCTTTCCAGTAAAACAACAAAGGATGCAAAAACAAAAGTCCTTGACACGCTGAACCAGATGAGTTAGGCTTTTTGCTCCAAGACTGTTTATTTACAGCACAGCAGACAAATGTGAACCACACACCAAACACATCATTGGTTAATTCATCTTCCTCCAGTCTCAAAGCGGCTTGCACATCCAAAATTAAACAACTCATTCTGTTCACCCCCAAAATAATTCACTCTCACCCATTTCTGTGCTTCATAGGAGTGGACTTGTGACGCTTCCACCCATTTATCATTCCCCCCCTCCATTCATTTTAAAGCCTTTGCATCCAATTTCATTCTGTAAGAAGAGACCTATTTTACAGGTAAGGCAGCAAAATCCCAGAGCCTTTTTCAGGAGGTACTGTAGGAGTTCAGTACAGAAAAGACGGGCAGGAGCCGTGAACTCAACTCTAAGTCCGAACAGCAGGACAGTGTGTTGGTAAAAAGCTACAACATTTGTTTTTTAACATTTTTTTGTTGTTTTTTTTAGGTCAATGCTCCATTCCAGTTGACATTGACCACAATCCTACATGTCAAGAATGTCAAGAACATCTAAATACTTGTAGTGTGTCTCTGACATGAACATTTGCTTATTATACATGATACAAGAGAAAACAGCCATAGAGAACAATGACATCACTGTGCTAGAAGCATGTCGGATTGAACACAATAACAGCACAGATGACTTGAAATTTAGACTTTTTTGTCCATTCAGGATCGAATCGATACGCTGCACGAGTGGAACAAGAGTGGCACTTCAATGTGAACTAGACCTAGTAGTATTTAAAATAGGCACTTCGCCCCTCTGTGCCCTAGAGTTCAGATTCTCATTTGGCTGTACATCTATTTTGGTTTACCACATCTAACATGGAAAACCACAAGAAACAAAAAGTGGCTGACAGAAAACGTGGTACCCATCCAAGAAAACCAACAAAAAAAGTACGTTAGACCTAGTTTAGGCCATTTTAATAATCAAAAATGCAGATAGATTATTTATTCTATAATATGCATTAGAACTTTATTCCCTCTTTCTTTCTATACTATATACATTTGCATTTTACACAGACATTGGGGCTGTAATTGTCAAAACGAGAGGTATTACGTTCAGATTTATGCCATGTGCCCGGACTAAAACTGACATTGGGATTGGACAGAGGGCCGTGCCGGGGACAAGAAGTGGCAGAGACGAGTGTTGTGATTGGTTGATGTTCTCAAGAGGAGCTCTTGGAAAAGTTGGGATAAAGCACCACTGCCGTCACTGCAACCACCGCGGCAATCACCGGTATCCAGGGCATCCATCCGCTCTGAAACCAGGAGGAGGAGAAACACAGCAGTGCGATTAATAAAGGTCATTAGACGCACCAGAGCAACCAGGACAGAAGCACTGGAGACTGGAGCTAAAGAGACAGAGAGACCTGGGTGATAGTAAGAGACAAAGAGTTCAAGAAACACAAATAAACGGAGAGAAAGAGGGAGAAGAAAGGAAAAGCAAATATTTGAGTGAAACTGGGAGAACCAGTTACCTCACAGGAGTTATAAAGCAGCAAATAAAAGCAAACACAACAGTCTTTCTTTAAACTTAAAGAAAGAAAAGTAGCGTTTTAAAGGAACAGTTCACTCAAAAATGACAATTTAGACATATCATTTACTCAATGTCGTTTCAAACCTGTGTGACTTTCTTCTGTGGAACACAAAATGAGTATTTTCATGCTGCTCTTTTCTGTCAATCTCTAAAAAGCAGGACTAAAAAAGAAAAACATTTGACTATGCATTAATAATAATGGTGTCTAAAATCCTTTGCTTTCAAATGTTAAACTATAGAGCTTTTATTTTGGCAGAAATAAACTGAAAATGAAAATGCAGCTATTTTTTCTCTCAGATTAAATGCTATTCAAATGGGTCATTCTTTAGGGCAGAAAATATGGAAATCCAGATAAATATGGTATAAAAAATTTGTTGATAAGGGGGAAAAAGCACCTTGAAAGAACTATACTGTGAAAATAATTTTTAGGGGCTCTCACCACATTTTCGGAAATACTATTGGCTGAAATACACCCTTTTTGGCGTGTCCTCGCCGTTCGAAATGGGAATGATTTTAGTTGTAGGAATGCCTTTTGAGGGGACTAAATTAGCTCCTACTTCAGAGTTGGGTCTTACCCAGCACAATAGGAACTACCAGTGATGCAAGTGTACGCTGACCAATCCTACCGACTTAAGTTTCTGTATGGTTGTCACAAAATTCTATGGTACGACTTGGAACACAATGCATCAGTCATATCTATGACACTTTTATGCTGCTGCTTTGTTATTGACAGCCACTGATCGCTTTATGCTTTCATTGTATGAAAATAAGCAGCATGAACTTTCTTCAAAACCTTTTCTGTAGGTTATTTGAATGATACTAAGTCATACAGGTTTGAAACAGCATGAGGGTGAATACATGACAATGGTAATTTTGGGTGAAATATGCCTTTAATTTCATGAAAGTAAAGAAGAAGAGCAAAAGATGGTGATGATATGATGACCAAAATGCCCCAAAACAACAAAAAAAGAGAAAGAATCCAAAATCCCCAAATGCAAAGATTTATATGACCATTATGGCGATCCAAGCAAGACAGACAGTTAATGTGATTGGTTAGTAGGTGATTCTGGGTGGACGAGGAATCAGTTAAGAGTTCCCCATGTTGCCAAGCACCAAAAAGGGATTTTGGGGCGAAGCGGGTGCAGAGATGACGAATGAGAGTTTGCCATGCACAGGTCGTATATATGTGATGATATATACAGAAGTGGATATACAGGAGACACACAAACACAGACTCAACAGGAGCGTGTGTACCTTTCTACCACAACTGGCTGAAGCACCAATACAGCAAAGCCAGGAATAGACCGATGAAAATGGCTTGGACAGGCTGCAATATGGATGGCTAGAGGAGGGAAGGGATATTACAAATAAAACAAAAAATCAATCTTCAAACTATTCAACGGAAATCAGGCTGGGGAGTCGAACTACTACGACAAACATACAAACAAAAAAGGGTCATAAAAGGGTGCAGTGGGAGGATCCATTGATAAATCAACACAAACAAAAAATATCAGACGCCCCACAACCACAGACACATCTAGAAGCATGGCATCAGGAACGAGGACAGTGTTCAAGGCATTAATAACACACAGGAAAGGAAAAAACTGGTTATTTGCATTCAACTAAATATATCTACAATCTGTTAAATTTGCAAATCAAAGACACGTGAAGTGATTGTGACTCCAATCAGCAGTGTGCAAGGGATTGTACTGGGGGAATTGTGGGATACACTAAGGTGATAATTAATTACAGTGTTGTGTAGCAAATTGTAATCCCCAAAAATGAACAAAAGGCCAAAAATCAGCAACTAAAAGTGTCAAAAAACAGCCTCCTCTTAGGTCATAATGATGAAAAAAGGAGAACCTGAAAGTGAAAATTCTGAAGTCTTTGAGGGGTTAATATTTTATAACAATATATAACAAACAAAATGGAGACAAACATTAATATCCATAAATGGAGTAATTCCAAGAGGGTCCTCGCACTAATGAAACCTATTGGGCGTTTCTGTTTGAATAACAAACCGTTTGAATGCACCTATGATGCCCACAAATGCTCTCTCTAACTTGTTGCACCTGAAAATGTTGGTGTTAGCAAAGAATATTTGCTAACAACTCACAAAATCGTGCCGTATGTGTGTTCTTCTGTGCTTTCCAGAGCCATGCAAAACAGCAAAGTAAGATCTATCACTGGTTGCTGACAACTGCATTAAATGGCGTAATGTAAACGACAGCTAATTAAATGAAGTATAGTATAGGCTGAAATGCAGCGTGTTCAAGGTTTATCCTGTTGCATTGCGAATGAAACGTGCTGCTTGCGAGACTCACAGAGCTGCCCTTCTCTTGCAGGAGTTTGAGGTTGACCTTGCACTGTTCCAGCTCATTGTTGATGGAGCATTTCTCCTGCTCCGTCTGTTCATACCGCTGCCGGAGATCTGACAGCAGATTCTGAGAGTCGTCGTACTGGAGAGAAAGAGAGAGAATAACATGCAATCATTAAAAAACAGTTCTCATCTCGACAAATACCCAATAGGATTTTCCCATAGGTTTTTGGATTATCACAAAAAACAAGCTGTGATCAACAACAGTTTATGATACTGACACTTTTTGTCCATAAAGATAATTTTCACAGATTAACCCTCTAGGCGCCACGGTCGAGTTTACTCGACAAGATGCGGCACTGAATAAAACGCCGATTTTGTCAAATTGGGTGTCAAATTTCGTTCGACCTCCCCTCCACTGGATGGCAGACATGTCATACTTCATCCCCGAATCAAAAAAACGTCATGCTTCTATACAAAATGTTCGAGTTAGAGCGCATTGAATCAGTGCGATCAAAAGCGGAGCTGTTGTGCGAGTGAGCCATTTTATCAGATCCTCTCCGCAATCGCGGCGACAGTATTGTGGTGGAGACTTTGTCTAATGCCACTGGGTACGTTAGACGAGGTCGAAGTATTCATAGGACAGTTAGGAGGCAACGTGGAGGCAGGGTGAGGAGTCGCAATGACAGTGACAGTAGTCCGAGCTGTGCACACTCGAGGCAGATCTGGCCGCGCAGCTTGTATCATCTCACTGATGAAAAGTGCCTTGCCGTGGCGAGTGAGCTTTTGAACTAAACAGGTCTTGTCTACTTGTGTTTGTATGTCATATGAATAATATATATGTGCCCCATACATGGAATCAGAGTGCCTACTGTATTTAGTAAATGGAAAATCTCTACAGCAAAAGGCCAACCACTACATGCATTCGGTTTGTTTCTACCATTTATTAGTAATGATTTACACAGTTTGTTTACTACTTACTATATACCTGAGCATTCAGTATTGTGCAATATAGCATACAGAAGGTGATGGACATTTTGGGGGGAAAGAAGTGCTGCATTTTATTATTTAAACATGTGACTTTTCATGAAAATTCTATAATCCAAGATTGCCGCCACCATATGACGTCATAATATGCAAATTAGATGGGAAAATGTAATCCCTACATAAACTTTGGGTCATCCTTAATATTTCTCTAATTTACAGAAAGTCTCTATCTTTTATCACTTTAAAGATATAGCCTTTTGAAATTAAGATGTCAAAACGGAACGTTTTAGGAAAAAACCTCTGGCGCCTAAAGGGTTAACAACTTTTGAAGCCTAAATACAGCCACCAGAAGTAAAAAGCTAAAGGTAAGCTATAAACGAACTACATCACGGTCGAACGAATTCAACGTCACCATCACTAAGCTTTCGATAACTCTTTCAGTTTATATCTAAAAAAAAACTTTTTCCCAGAAAGTTTGAGTTAGAATAGTATATAAGAGCATAATTATAAGCATAACGAGGCTGTAAATGCGGACTGAGCTAATCTGTTCGTCGTGATGACGTTCAATTTGCCCGACGGCCTCCCATGTAATCACTTGGTAGTAAGACACGTAACAGCTTCAAAAATATCACGAGTGGGGTAATACTGATGTATTATGCCATAGAATAAAACGTGAAAGTGTCTTGAGCTTGTGTTCACCTTACTTTATTTGTGCCATTTAAAGTCGTCATGAAATCAAAATGTACCCTATTTACTTTGTTAGCTATAAAATGTCATGTTTATTTGTACTTTATTGTAAAGTGACCTTGAGTATTCTGAAAGGCGCTATATAAAATAAACGTATTATTTGTCTTGTCCTATAATGTTAAACATTACTAGTCTTGTGGTGAACAATTAATCAATTAAAGTTAATACACAAAAAAAATGGTTTGTCGTGGTGATCTTTAATCAACTTTTTAACATTTACTTCCGCTAAGGATGGCGTTCCTTCTCTGATGACGTCAGTTTGACGGCTTGGGTTGAATATCCTTAACCTCCAACCGTCAGTTTTCTATAAGCGAGGGATGGGATGGAGAAGAGGAGCGCTAAAGTAAAACCCTGCCCTCTTTTCAATATCCCATTGCAATATGTCATAACACTGGAGAAAAGTCGGTTTAGACTTCCGGTTCACAGGGAGTAAAATGCTAAAATGCTAACTCGTTTTGGCCTACAAAGTAATGTCATACCAGCTATTGGTGCGTTCAAGTCCTTGTGGGAAGTTCGTATTTACGAGGTGGGAAGTCGTGTTTACGACGGCAGGTGTGTTCAAATCACTCTCGTCGGATTAACTGGCGGTGTACTTTTAATTAATTAATTACACAAAATACAGCAAGGTTCTTAAACTCTAGTTCTAGAAAACGAAGAACAAAGAAATGTGCATTTTTTATTTGAAGCCACTGTAAACTTTGTTATATTATAATGCCATCATATTCTGTGCAGGTAGTTAACTTGCTTCGCTGTAAATAGAAAAGCCTGGCAATATCACTGCTAAATACCTTTAAGTATTGTGATATTCCACCATGTTTCTCACTGACACGCCCACAACTCGTAAAGATCGGGGCTTAAAGAAAATCCAGAGCTTCCCACTCGTATTTAGGACATTGTGGAGGCGTTCATGCGAGTTCAATTTGTAAATACGATCTATACGAGATGACTTGAACGCACCATTATACTGTGCAAAACTTTGGGAAGTTGATTGTACCTCCTTCTGCAGGTCTCTGGTGCGGCTCTCCGCTTGGGACAGTTGGACCTTCAGTTTGCTAGCGTCCTGTTGGTGCTGGTCTTGTATTGAGCCCAGTTTATTCGCCAGGTCACCCTGGGATTTCTCCAGATCGTTTAGGCTGCTGCACAACGTCTCACTCCGCTCTCGTGAACTGCGATACAAAGAAAGGAAAATAAATACTCTTCTGTTTACATTCTGTAGAGCTTTCAGAAAATGAACTAATCAATGGAATAAATGCATGTCATGGAAGAGAATGTTGTAGAGTGGATGTGAAGCTTTAGGGCAGATGAGCTCATAGCGGTGATAAGATGATAACGTAAGCACACTGAATAGGGGCGCTTAAGTACAGGACAAAGGTGCTTCAACATTACAATGGGAACCTGTCATGATGCAGTTGTTGTGTAATATGGTGAGTGATTCAAACATTCTCTGTTTATGTGAGAAGGTGTGGACTGTGTACAAAAACATTTTAAATCCTGGTGACTCACTTTTGTTGTGTGAAATGATCTAGACACTGTCATAGTGGCCCTGTTGTGAATGGGCTTTTTGTGTGCATGTGACCCACCTGTCAAGCTCTTCCTCTAGTCTGAGGAGTTTCTGCATTAGCGTTGTCTTCTCAGCCCGAAGACTGTCACATTCATTCTGCAGACCAGAGCACTCGGCCTGAAGCTTCGTTAATTCACCTGACAGACAGAAAATAATTTAACACCTCCATTCACATCCCAAACCTCCTGTTAAGCATTTACTAGTAATACATAAACTATATATATATACTTATATTAGTGCTGGGCAACAATTAATCACATCCAAAATAAAAGTTTGTGTTTACATAATATATTTGTATGTACAGTGTATAATTATTTTGTATATATAAATCACACGCATGTATATGTTTAAGAAAAATGTGTTATATATAATATATATATATATATATAATATAAATTATGTATACATTTACATACAGTATATACATGCAAATATGTTTCTTAAATATTTACATGCATATGTGTGTATTTATATTTAAAAAATAAATCATACATCGAACACAAACAAACATTTATTTTGGGTCCGATTATTCGTTGCCCAGCACTAATATATATATATATATATATATATATATATATATATATAAGCAATTATAATAATTGAGAGAGAGAGATTAGTCACACCATTTCACACAATCTAATCTAAATATAAATCATTAAAAAATTTAATTAAAAAATATATATATTTTGTGCATCAAAAAACTGGTTTTACTGTATATATGATTTTTTTTTTAAAGAAAATCTGTAAAATTAAACTTGAATAATTAGAGAAAACCAAAATTTGAGCCACTTTAAATTGTTTGCATTAGGTATTCTGCACATCAATTAAAACCATAATCCAATTTAAGTGAAGACAAACTTAAAATATATTTCAAACACAGGCTAATTTTATACTTGCATATTCTGGCTTTCAGCCCAGTGTGTCTGTTTCCATACTTTTTGGTTTCAGCATTGAATTTTTATTTTGGTAAATCACTACTATTAAATTTATCCTGTCATATTTTATTTTAATGGATGAGAATTTGTGCAGCCTAACATGGATTCAAAAGATCTCAGAAGCAGTGTCAAATGTCACACTTTCATATACATTTTTCCGTGAAAAACAGAACAAGGAACCAATCAATAATAAATAAACCCAGCAGGATGGTCGATAATAAAACTGTTTCCATGACTCCAGTAAGGCGGCTAAATAAAAAACACATGCGTGCGTTCTCAATCTGTGAAGAAATCTTGTGTAATGAAATTAATCTTCCGGAACTTAATGAATAGAATAAAATAAAAGTAGGCAGCACAGCAAATAAACATTATGGTATAGTGTAGGGCTGGGCGATATGTAAAAAATATTTTATCGATAATCGCCTTAAAAAATATCGCGATATCCGATTATATCGTCTACCCAAGCCCCGCCCCCTATGCGCCCCGCTGGAGACAACACATACGGAATACACGTTAACACAAGTCATGTTGAGTTTGGCTGCACTTTATCTAATGATAGCCTGCGATTTAGTTGGTTTAATTTAATGATTGAAACGTTAAAGGTTTTACTTTGGTTAGTTTGAGCTTAAACGAGCATAAAACATTAGCTTTGCTTGTTATGTTAGTGTTGCTAATAATTTCCTCACTGTTCTTATTGCATCTGTGTTTGAAACGAATTTCGTTTCGTGAGGAGAAATGTTAAATAGGCCTACAACTGAACAGAACAGAACACAATTTGGTGATTGTAAGAATGGTGAATGATGATGTTATAGCTAGGTGTCTTGTCTTGTCTATTTGTTTTTCATAAGGTCCGATTTTCTCCTTTTTTTTGGCGGTATCGCCTGATTTAATAATACGTTTAATTTCCTGTGTAGCGCTGTTTTTAAACTTGTATTTTCAAACTATAATATATTTGTTATTTGTCTAAAATTAGGAATTAAAAACGAATTGTCGTTCTGAATGAGTAAAGTTTTGTTTTTTCCTCCTTTTTGGTTTTAGTTCCAAGTTCAACTTAAGCCGTTTAAGAAATAAAAATGACTGCTTTATTTATTTAGAAACAGAAGTCATTAAAAATTATATTTGGGGATTTTTTTTTTTTTTTTATTTATTTATTCATTTATTTAATCTAAAGCAAAGTAGGCCTATAACGCTCCCAATATAGCCTATGGAGCTGCCAACATTGCTCCGAACGCGTGCATGAGATAGCCTATTCAAACGCAATTTCTTCATCCGTTTGCAATATAACGACATTTTTATTTTAATTTTAATTACAATGGTCACGTTTGTGCTTTTTGATTAGGCCTATTTATTATGTGCAACATTTAAATTAATATTCAGAAACGGGTAAAGTTAGCCTACTTCTACCATTTGTTTTTTATCACTTTTATCAGCCTGCAAACCAAAATAAAATAGGCCTAGGCTACTTGATTATATGAAGAAAAATGTTTAACAAAATTACGAAAGTAAGGACAAATGATGTTTGACAGGGAACGCATCTCAAGGTCGCACAGACTCATGTTGCAGTTGGAGCAGTCAGCGCCGAACAACAGGCAAATAAAATATTAAGCTAATTAAAGTTACATAAGTTCAGTGAGTGATTTTCTTTTTCTTTTGTTCTTTGATCAACATTAATGGTGGCAGCGAGTAGGCTGTCAGTGGACTGATTCAGTAGACACTACTGTTTTACTTTCTCAACCGTTAAGACAAAACCGGCTGTGTTTACGGGGATATTTGAACTTGAAAAGAGGTGTGCCTACTGAAGTCTTTCCACGGTTGAAACAATAATTCTTCTGATGTTTATTCATGTTTATTTGATGCTATAAATTAACTAGAAGTATAATTGTGAGATATAATTCTGTGTATTTGTCCGTGCACTAGGCTATGTGAGAGGCGGCTCTTTGCGCTGTTTGCGTGAGTGCGCAGCTCAGAAAACAGCGTGCATGCAGACGTGTTCTCTTTCGTCTTGCGCTTTAAGAATGCTATCAAGAATCGATTTTCTATTCTTAATCCTACTAACTAGCCTATAAAAAATATTTCATTCATGTTATTGCATGATGATGTGAATAAATATGTTTAACTATAGGGCTATGTGAAATATAAGCCTATGTCATTTTTTGATATTGACGATTATCGTCTGGAAACAGACTGTTAAATCGACATCGCGATACTTGCGAGACATCGTCGATATACGATAATATCGTCATATCGCCCAGCCCTAGTATAGTGTAACCAAAAAACATATGTCTAGCATTAAAAAGCTAGGGGTCGATAAGATTTCTGAAACAGCAATATTGTGAAATATTACAATCTCTATTTGAATATATTTTAAAATGTAATTTATTCCTTTGATGACAAAGCTGAACTTTTAGCATCATTACTCCAGTCTTTAGGGTCAAATGATCCTTCAGAAATCATTTTTATAGGCTGATTTGGTGCTTAATATTTTGTGGAAACCGTGATAAAAAATGTTGATGTCCTAAAACAGACATTTCTTGCTGGAACAGCAGGAAAATAGGAATCTATATGTATATAGATTGAATGTATTTATAATGTATATAAACTCAAACTATACAAATGAGAGGAAACAAATGTTTCCAAACATGAATCAAAGGCGCTAAAGAAGAGAGAGAGATCAAAGACACCCAGATCAGTGATGATCTCAGCCATTGTTCCTCTGAAGTCAGCTTGATTTATGGCATCCAGAGAGACATTGAAAGCCAAACAGCACATCAGGGCCACAGCAGGTTCACCAAAGGAGCTGTAATGACGACAGAAATGAATGGTGGTGGTGTGTCATTACCTTGGAGCTGGCTGGCTCTCTCCTGGTGCTGACTCTGGAGCTGGAAGCTGGCCTGCAGATTGCTGATCTCCACTTCATACTTTGCTGCCGTCTGTCTCCATTTGTCCAGTTCTGCGGTGACGATGCTCAGGTCTCCCTGCAGGGCGGCGATCTCCCGTTCCCGCTCGGCAGTGGCGGCCTCCATGGCATGCCGGAGGACTAGGATCTCCTCCTGGGCGCTGTAGAGCTCGTCTCGGGTGGTGGAAATAGTGTTTTCCCTCTGCTCACGCAAAGCCTCCATGTCCGACTGGAGCTTCGCTAGTTGAGCTGAAGAGAAAGATGAGTTACGGTCATTTTTTACCATGATTGAAGGGTGGTGTTCGGTCAAACTAGTAGTGATGCGCCAGAATTTAAGCACTGAAAAATTATTTTTGGTTCTGTCTGAAACCGTTTTGGAGGGGGGAGATCATTTTTAATGACTTAGATCTGTTCAGTTTACCTAAAACTTTCATTTATAATGCATCTCCCAACCAATAATCGCAATAAGAATTGTGCTTGGTTACTTTGTGATATTTCAAACGTTATTTTGGCACTCTTTAATGTGGCATGTCGGATCGCTGTAGCGCCAATCATCACGTGAACCATTCATCTCCTCTTTACTACTAGTTATAGCACGAAATAAAAATGAACATCAGAAGGTGTGTTAAAAAAAGATACAGTACAACTTACTGATATGTATCATGTCTCATGTAATCCGTGTTTTTTTTAACCGTGGAAAGGCGTCAATAGAACTTGTAAAGTTATCTTTACCTCAGAAAAGCCATTCAATAAAGTGTATGCAAAAACATTATATTTTTACTTAACATGTCGTCTTAATTATTTAATGTCTGAATAATAAAAATGTCATCAAAACAAGTTATTACAGCCTCATTTAAAGGTTTATATTTCAACAGTGATTCGGAGTAGAAACAATTGTAATTAAAAAGTTAAAATAAAAACTTAATGCCTTGTGTGGAATCTAAATGTTTATATACAGCTCAGTTTTAATTCGAGGGTTGATTATTAAATAAATGTTATTTATTTATTTTTTAAAACTTTTCTGTTTTTGTAATTTCAGTAGAAAAATCATTTTAGTGCACCGCTTAAAACTAGAGGTCAACCCATACTGATGATTAGATTCAGATTAGATCCATTTTATGAAGCGATGAAGTCAAAACACTGCAGAAATGTGTGTAAGTGTTTGAAGGACTCACTCTGTAAGAAGCGGATCTGTTTAGCAGATTCTTCAGTCTGCTGTCTGTTGGTTGTCCTCTCCTCCTCAAGCAGGGCTAATGGGAAAAAGACGTTCAGTGATTCACGCTAAACCCAGAGCAATCATGACTCTCGATTATTGATGCTGAATCACTATTAAATGAGCACTCGACACCCTGACGTACCCTGAAGCTCAAGGCATTTCTGTTTGCCGGTGTTGGCGAGCTCCTGGGCCTCCTGCAGCTCTCGGTGGAGGTGTGGAATAACCTGCTCAGTGTCTCCAGCTTCCAGGTTCCTGTCCATTTCTACAAACATACACAGAGCAGATGGAAGAGTGAGGGAGCATGAAGAAATAACATGGCTGACACGAGGTAAAAAGACAATAAGAGAGATAAACTGACCTAAGAGTGAAACATTGAACCCCAAGTACTCCATTTATAACTCATCCTGCATCTCAAATCATGCAGCTTGTTGCGAAATACTTCTCTCTCTAAGTGATTCTAGCCCTCAGAGACTCCAAGTATTTATTCTGATGATGTATGAAGCTTTTCACAAATAAACATGTCTTTATGAACCCATTAGTAGTAAAAAAATAAAAAAATAAAAACATTTATTTAGGCAAAACTTGCATTGGGGTATAATTTATAAAGCGTTGCAAAATTGTAAAGCTGGGCATTTAGGGTTGCAAAATTTGAAACTATGAAACTTTGAACTCTTGTGAAAGTGAGAGAAAAAAATTCAACACACAAATGTATTAAAAAAATACTATATTTACTATATTTTAACCAGTAAGGATACAGTCATGAATTTCACTGAGCATTTAAATACTATAATAAAAATTATATCAAATCATATTTTAAATATAATGCAGCAATTTTAATACCACTTAATTTATAAATATATATAATATAATATAAATATATATAATAAATATACATTGTCAAATCAATGAGACAATGACGAAATATCTAGGAGAACACCTGCAAATAATTGGAATAGTTTTTGTACCATTCATTCAGACGGCATTTTCTGAAGCAGCTGTGAAACTGTGTATTCTGAAAAGTGCTATACATATAAACTTAAATTGATTAGGTATGTTTGAATATGAAAAGTATGGCGTAAGTCTGGTCTCTGAGAGCTAGGGGTCTTTTCCACAGAAAAGCAAATGTAAAAAAAAAAAAAAAGTTTCTAATAAACTGATCTTTTCAGTCTCAAACTGCAAACATTTCCGTGCTAAAACACTTCTCTCATCGGCTTTCCTAAAAGCCCAAAGCCGTGAGCGTGAGACGAAACAATCACGACGCTTCAAAACTCTGTCCAAACATTAGGAGCCACAAATGATTCTGTTCGACCCCATGAGCAAAAACATCAAGCACTAAAACTTGTTTACTGCAAACCAGAATCAAGATGCTTGTTCAGAATCAATTCATTACGTGAAGCACAAAGCATTTCTGTGTGCTCAGTCCATCAGTGAATGACTTGAGTGCAAATGCACAGACGAGCTTACATCAAACAGGACAACAGAACATCTAAAAAGCATCGGACTATAGACAACTTAAAGCCTGATTACGTAACAGAGCCCTAATGGAGGATCTACAAATGAGCCACTGAGATGACCTGGACCAGGCCAAGCAAAACAGACATTAGACACTTTCCTGAGTTCTCTCATAAGACTTCATGCCGAGCAAACGTACATTTGCCCCTGCAGTCTCTCTGAGGAGCATCCAGTTGGTCTCTCATGTGGTCTTGTAACAACAGGCTTTTGGGAAACCTCCTCTGACCATAAACTGATGAACGTCCCCCCTCTCACAACACACTACAGATGTCGGTGAAGTCATGTGCTAATTTAAGGGCTGGTAATCCGTCATGATGTCAGACGGAGGGTGTTTACTGCGAGCGAGGGAGTTGCTTTCAGGCAAAATGATGTAACGAACTTGTCGTTTCTGAAGTTTTGCCATTCATTTAATGAGAGGGGGCCTAAAGTGGTGTGTAATCTCATTCTGCTCCTCCTCCGGTGATTTCATCAAGAGCTTCTTAAAAGAATTTCATGGCTGAGATTGAGTATCACAACCATATAAGGTTACATATGTTCAGATAACTCTTCATTAAGGCAATTGAATAACTCGTGCCAGACGCCCCAGTGTAGATGCAATCTTGGAGGAAATGAGAGCATTTCATAGCTATTCAACAGCGCCCCCTAGAGCTAAAAGCTTGTTGGACAAATCAAATCAGAAAGCAAAATCAAATGCAAATGTCTTATCCAAAACAAATACAGCAGAATTCTGACTGATAATAAACTGAACAATTATTAGGTTGGCTTAAGATGCCGATTAAAGATATTTGCCTCAGACACATGGCATCTGTGTAGTGGTACTCAATCAGGAGGCCATGGTTCACTAGTGGTATTCACACAAAAGTATTTAATTTATGACAAAACGTAAGCAAACAGCTAAAAATCAAGATGAAAACCAACATATTTCTTAATCCATTCCCTCGTTTTTATTTAAGAACCAGGATTCTTGCTGTCTTATAATTTTTTTTTAATATATCCAAGATTTCCAAGAAATTAAGCCCTTTTTAAAAAAGTCAGAGAAATGAATAAAATCTGTAAATTTCTATAACGAATAACTGTTTTAAAAAAATGGTGTAAAGATTTGAAATATTTTATTGAGTAGAATGGAGTCAAAACGGTGGAGAACTACTGATTTAATGGGAGGTAAATACAGTTAACATTCAATTGGTTCTATTATTACAAAATTAATACACTTTTTTGCATATTAGCACATTAACATATGACAGGCCACATTTACATAGTGCATATTGAGTTTTCTGCAACTTGACCTAATGTACAGGTCAGAGGTCTACTAATTTATTTTCTTCATTTATTTATTTTTGAACAGGGACAATGTAAAATATACATTAACCTTAAAAAGGAGAGATGCATAATACCAGGTTGTAGCACTCGTGCTAATTTCCACCTGTAGTCCTGAAGTGTTTTGTTTTTTTGCACCAAACAGCTAGCATGACTTTCCTACAACAGTTACATCATTAGTCCTACTGGTGTTTAGGAATAAAAGAATCTATCAAGATGTTTCTTTAATATCTTCAGCGGGAAACAACTGATCCTCCTCAGAGGTGGCAGCACACGTCACTCTCGTCTTGGCCGCCTCGGAGTCTGCCTGGCACGCACTACGGTTCATCAAGACTGCCCACAAACAATGAAGTGCTGAAACAGGCACTTCCTCCCTGATCCATTTAACAAGAGCCAGTGCTCCTTATCTGACGACCCGTTAAAGGACATGAGCTCACTGCGATCACCAGAGCCCACTTAGACTGAATTAAACCAAATGCGATGCAAGTCTGAACAACATTTTTGTTCAATGACAACTTGCCTAATTGGTAAACTAAAATAAAATTGGTAAATTTAATTGGTTTGATAATATGAGTTGTGAACAGATTAATTAGAAAAACAAATAAGGGAAAATGTTAAAATAATGGTGTCATTCTGAATGGATCAAACCAACAGTACCTAAAATGATCTACTGTGTCATATCTCTTATTTAGGTATCAGTAGGGTAGATTGACCCAGTTCACCAGCTAACCCAGCCAGGTCATGCAACACTAGAGACACAGAGACAATAAGTCTACAAACAGAAATGGAAACAGGGGCTTCTTATGTGCCCCAGCAGGAGCTTAACAACTTTAAAAACATCTTTACAGGTGTCATATTCTACTTTGGTAACATTTTAAAGTCCATCTAGTGTTATTCAGGGTGTGTTTTGCACCAAAAACGCCCATGGTTAAATATAATTTTTCAAGCAATCTGACACTTAAAATTAAACCAGCTGTTTGTACTACTGTAGTTTTAAAACTTCTATACTGTACATAAACAACCAGTTTGTGGTTCATTAGAGCAGGTTAAGTTGTTGAATACTCAACAGACAATGAATTTGTAAAGGTGGGCGGTCAAATGTTAATATGAATATGACATTATAGCATCTGAATGTACTGTTTTTGCAGTTTAGTTTCGATAAAAGGTCTTTTTGGACTGCGAATGGAATTATGCATTATGAATATTACGCAGTATGCCTATATAGCACATTTGCAGATGGATCTTCATGGAAATGGATGTGTGGGAGTCACATGTTTGCATGCACTGCCGTCTGGTGTGACTCAGCAGGGTGAGAGTAGACATCTTCAACCTGTGTGGGCGAGTCACAATTGACCGTTCACAAAGACCCTTTAGTTACTGTTGCCATGTCAAACGAGCTACGCCGCTCTCACGCCACACCATGTTCTCACGCAGTGGAAAATACATCGTGGAGCAAAGACACTGACAACACACTGACAGACAGGACAGACCAGGTTACTTTTGATATAAAACAAAGTCTCACCTTTCAAATTTGGTCCTTTTTTAAAGAAATTTAAACAATAAATACCGTTTTGTGGCTCTTTAATGTGTCTGACAGATCGCTGTAGCGCCTCTTAAAGCTGCTCGTGAACCGATCATCTCTTCCATCTAGTTCATTTACAGCATCAAATAAACATGAATGAACATAAGAAGAAATGTTGTTTTAACCACGGAAAGACGTCAGTACACACCGTTTCTCAAGTTCAAATCCTCCAACGTTAATCTACTAACTCTCCTGACCGCTTTCTTGGACAAAAATGGCGGATTATGATTGGTCAGTTCGCCTGTCAATCAAACTGCCTGCAAGGGTCAATTGAGCTGATGACATCTGAGATGAACTGCATAAGAAGGGGGCAAATACCCTCACCCTGACAACTACAAAGCAAACTACTAGTGCCACTTCAGCTACTGTCGTGTACATTTCATCACCATACATTAATTTGTTTGTTAAATATTCTCTCGATTAAACCTGAGTATTTTTTAGGATGTTGCATTCACCCTCATCAGTCTTTTTTTAGTCCATGCTTTCTTCAAATCCTTGGTACGAGCAACAGTCTCAGTAAGAACCGCAAAAATACAATTTTCTTATTTTCTAAATGTGCAAGTTTCAAACTTTATGAGTAATTTAAAGGGATACTCCACCCCAAAATGAAAATTGTCATCATTTACTCATCCTCATGCAGTTTTAAACCTGTATGACTTTCTTTGTTCGGCGTAACACAAAATAAGAGTTTTTTTTCCTCCATTGTATAAAAAAAAAAATTTCGAACAACATGAAAGAATTAACATTTTTGGGTGGAGTATCCCTTTAAATTACTTTAAAATGTGAAAATGTAACACTAAACACTCTGTGAAGTCTAAAAAGAGACACAGTATCAGTTCAAACCAACCCTGATACTATCAGCATTCATTTTCTCCTAACTGACAGACGTCTGAACAGCAGCTGTACGTGACATTGTGAAAGCACTCAGTGTCTAATTGGGCTGTAATTGGTTTGCATTCCACACTGTCGTCCACTGGAACACAAAGTGGGACGAGGGGAAGATCTGAGGGAGGGATATAAACCAGGATGACGCAGAGACACCTGTTCAGCGCCACAGAAAGAAGACGACTCAAGCCCACCACTAACACCTTGTGGGTCCCACCGCTGTCGCCTCCAGCAGATGTAGACCATATATAGTCACATTGGGGAATAACACACCCTGTTAATCTGCACAGTTGTGCCGCATGCCAGTCCACTGACCTCTAATGAGTGCAGATAAAGAGGGTGACTAACACTCCAGTTCAGCCAAATCACACAAACACACCCACCATCAGCCCTGGCATTTCAGACCGGGAAGCTCAACTCAAAAAGAATGGAGGGATTACCTTTCAAAAGAGAAACCCTGTTCTGGGGATCGTTCAGTTCTTGTTCATCCATCTGTCCGTCTGGAATGAGGGAACGAGCGAAAGGGAGAAGCATGAATAAAAACATTAAAGAATGAAAGAAAGAAAAAGAAAGAGAGAGAGAGAGAGAGAGAGAAAGAGAAAGAGAAAGAGAGAGAGAGAGAGAGAGAGAGAGAGAGAGAGAGAGAGAGAGAGAAAGAATGAGAGAAAGCATGAATAAAAACATTAAAGAATGAAAGAAAGAAAAAGAAAGAGAGAGAGAGAGAGAAAGAGAAAGAGAGAGAGAGAGAGAGAGAGAGAAAGAATGAGAGAAAGCATGAATAAAAACATTAAAGAATGAAAGAATAAATAAATAGAATAAAAGAGAATAATTTAAAGGAAAAATTTAAAAGAACAAATATAAAAAAAGAACAAAATATTGTTTGAAAAAATAATTATAATACATATAAAAATTAAATAGCGCTTTTTAAAAAAATTAAAAAAGTGGGATGTATAAATAAAAAGCTGTGGAAACCAAAACAGCAATTCATACATTAAAAGTATCGTCCGTCCATGCTTTACATACCTGATGTGTCGTCACTGCTTTTCTCCTTGCTGGGGCTCAGAGTATCTGACATATCGCACTCTTTAGCGTCTATTTGGTTTTCTATGGAGGCAGAGCGGAAGAGACCACTTAGAGGAGAGGGGGGACGCAACTCAAAACAACACCAAAACAACACAAATGACAGCGATCGCAACCTTACTAGGCTCTCTGCTTCAATTTCTTAGTCTGAACAGGAGTGTGTTTGTAGGTTGTTAATATATAAGACTCGATTTCTCTGGATCGACAATAGCAGGCAGTGAATGAGCCCCCTGTAGATCATCCTCTCTGGCTGGTGGTAGTTAATGCCCACACATGGTCATTTGAGTGACCTGGGCTTCAAAACGGACATAGTCACATGCTAAACTAGTTGCTGTGATGCAGTAGTATCCATGTGGACTAAAATGAGTTATTAATGGGGTTTGAACAGGGTGAGGTGACGGCAGTCTTAAAAAAAGCTTCTGGGAACATGTTCATACCACGAATAATGCATCATCTGATATTATTGAATTGCACTTCAAATTTTCAGTACTTTTTTTAATGGAACTTAGAAAGTAAATGCTGTCTAGAGACTTTCATTAGTCTCAGACATCAGGTCAAACATTACGCAAACATTTAATCAATATATAACCTCAAAAATTCCTGCGGTTACATCACATGATAGATCTTTTGAACTCAATATAGCGAATGGTGACTCAATGGGACTGACGGGAGGAAAACCAAATGATATCGTCATAGGTAATAGATGACCAGTGAATTATGGTCTAATCCGTGTGGCCGTAATCTTAGTCTCTAATCCGAAGGGATTCAGGGGTCAAGGCAGCTGGGAATGGCTGGATTCTGGGTCAAGGTCTAAATGCCTCATCATCTGCATCTCTCATCACAAGGAGGCAGCTTTAATGAGGTCATATCCTGGACCAGAGCGAAACTACTCATTTTCTTCTGCATTGATTAAGGGGGTAATAGGCGGAATGGATTTAAACATTTTTAATAGTAAACCAAAAAAAGTTATAAAAAAAAGTTATTTATCCATTAATATTATTAGCCAGAATGAATGTAAACATTAAACGAAAAACTTTTAAACAATTTTTATAAAATATTAGGTCAAACTGGTTTTAACATTTTAAACTGTAAAAGAAAAAGTTACACTTTTTTTTTAACCTATTATTATTATTATTATTACTACATTACGTTCATTATTAGGCAGAAAGGATTTAAACATTTTAAATTGCAAATGAAAAAGTTACAACAAATAGTTGTTTTCTTACCTATTATAATTATTATTATTACATTATCCTGCGGAATGTATTTAAACATTTTAAAATGAAAAAGTTGCAACAGATAGTTTTCCAACTATTATTATTATTAACAACAATAATAATATCAATAATAGTAATAGTTGATAACTATAGCTAAATCATAACTGATGATGGTGATGATGATGCAGTAATGACCCTGACCTGGTCATGCTCTTTGACAAGGCTAAAAATAACTAATGTTCATTACTGCCACCCAGAGCACGCGGTTGTTTAATTTGGTTTTAAATGGAGGCCGGGGGTGTAAACTTTGTGCTTTCATTGCAATCAGATTGCATTATAATGTAATGAGACAGTTCTCTCAAAACTAGCTTAATCTAGAAAGAAACACACTTGAAGTGACCGAAATGTGACGATACCTTTAAGCCTGTCTGGACTGGCCAAGCTGTTGTCCACTGTCGTCTGGTTATTCTGAAGATGCGCATCAATAACCTCTGTGGAATACAACAAGAAAAAAAATTGACATGTCTCTTCTCAAGTTGTATTATCTAACAGGATTACTAGCACACAAACTGCAAATTGTTCCTGAGTGCACAAGAATTACATCCTAGAAGTTCACCTCAAATGAATGAACACCAAAATATGTAGTGCAAAAATGCCCTGTTCAAATCAATCAATTAAAACACACACACACACACACTCCGCACACTTACCGTCAAAGTTGGACAGCTTGTTAATGGATGAGTCCACAGCTTCCTTCAGCTGCCTCACCGCTGGTTAGAAAAGAGAAATGTCATGTTAGTATAAATCTCTTTATGGTCACTAAATCAAGCCTGATGCAACTATTAAATATTTAGCATTATACATCAAATCTCAGTTATTAAAGGACACTGACGCAGCCCAACTAAATACATTATCAGCAGCAAAAAAAAAAAAACTAATTTGTAGTATTCTCCATACATACAGAACAAAGCGAAAATGACACATGAAAAGCGTCAGTGGAAGCTCATAGACCTCAGAACGCATGCTGGTGAGAGTGAAAATCCCCGGGAAAAGAGAAAATCCAGGTCAGCTGGTGGTGAAGGGAGAACAGACGGCATGCAGAGTGTTTTCGTTAAGAATCCATGTCGGGTTTGGAGAAGGATATTTACTTGTGTACAGAGAGACTTTACTTGTTACAGATTATAATTAGCTATAGACAGAGAGATTCAAGATTGTACAACAGATAGTGCCAATACTAGGGGTGTAACGAGACCCTCATGTCACGATTCGATACATATCACGATCCTGAACTCACAATACGATATTATTGCGATACTCCAAGACATATGGTAAAAGGTTAAAGATTAAAATGCTAAATTTGATATTACATTGTGTGTGTAAATGAATAGTCTTGGACTTGGTGCTGGAAACCAAAAGCACAGGACAATAGAGACACCAGAATAACAATATTCATGATTCTGAAGCTAAAAATACAGAATTATTTTAGATGAATATGATTTCACTCTGACTAGTTGTATTTAAAATATTGCAGACCACGTTTTACAGGCAACATCAGACATTTGGCATTATCAGGACCCACAAATATTCCCTCAGTGCATTATATTCAACATTATATGTAGTACTGACACTAACTCTGTAAACATGATTTTTTTTCTCGCATAGTAAATTTTATTTTGGGTGAACTAAACGCTATACATATCGTCACTAGTATCCACGATACATATTGTTGCATTTTTGTATTGCGATATATTGTGACACCCCTAGCCAATACTAAATCCTGAATGCACCGTTCTGCAATGTAGTGTAATATTTTCACATATAGTATGGCCTCTCAAACCATATTGCTTAATATACATAAAACAGCAACTATATTTTCAACTTAGCTCGAGGAAGATCAAGAAAATAGAACTAACTTGAGATGAAATACAAATCAAATCATTCACCCTTTTTTTAACTATTACAATCTTTTGGATTAATGACAAGAAAATAAGGTGGCATTTCACAAGATTTGGAACGAGGAGCTTGAAAACTACTGTCAACTACAGAGTCAACACAAACACTTTTTTTAGCTTCCAAATTACAAAATCACTTGATATAGATTGCTTATTTCTTCCCATTTTTATATATATATATTCAAATAAAATAAAAACACGAAAAAAGTTCCATTATTTTTCAACATGTCAAACACTTTAAAGTAAATTCAACCTTACAATTGGGCTCCACTATGCTAGAAAATAACCAATAATATTTTTGTAAAAATACTTGGATTTGTTATTTAAAATGGCATTCATTATTTTATTAAAATAAAGGTATGTTGTGAATATGCATCTTTAAAAAAAACGTCATCTAAATAAGTCTGCTGATCCTAATGTACAAATAACTATAATGGCTCTCGGTTTAAAATGACTCGTAGTTCAATGAGGGAGTCATTTGTGAACTCGATAACGATTCTGAATAATTCAGTTTTTCTGAGCGAGTGAGTCTGATTCAAACTCAAAGAATCTTTTTAAATACTTACTAAAAATAATCACTTTACAAGAGTCATTTGTTCACTTCGCATTTCTCGTTGCGTGTTCAGGAATCATAAATGTAATTTACAAACACT
Source organism: Rhinichthys klamathensis goyatoka (assembly GCF_029890125.1). Lineage (NCBI taxonomy): Eukaryota > Metazoa > Chordata > Actinopteri > Cypriniformes > Leuciscidae > Rhinichthys > Rhinichthys klamathensis. The sequence continues at coordinate 29,905 of NW_026606939.1, forward strand.
ACCTCGCAAAATATTACATAAATCGCATATGAACACAGGCAAATACTATCGGCTATCGGCCAAAAGAGACTAGACTTTAAATTGGTGGCAAATGAAAAAATAACATTAGTTGCAGTCTGAGACCCTCTAGAGTTCATGTCCCTGTAAACACCTTCCTCACTTTACAGAGTAAAACAACAACGGATTCCTGCTTTAATGCTCATTATTAATAAGATTATTTATTAGTATGGTTTTGGAAGACTTTGGAAAGAATGCGGTGTACTCACATTGACACTCAATGTACTGTTGGATTAAAGTGCAGTCTCCTCCACTCTTTAAAAGAAAGTGGTCTACCAAAGAAAGAAAAACCCTCCATTAAATGAACAGCAAATGGACTAACACATCGAGGGGCATCAGATGATAATAAAACATAAGCCAGATCTACAGGATACAATACGAGACGGAACCAAACAGAGATGCAGAGGGCGGGACAAGGACACAGACGGGAGACTGCAGCTATTCGTGGACCTGCGTCTCACTGCCCTGAAGAGATTGACTGACACCTGTCATTCACCTGTCACGACTAGGACAAACACTGTGACAAAGAGGGCTGATACTGATAATCAAGGATGATGTTTTTGCAGATGATTCCACCTCTTATAAGTATCAGAAATACTGAATTTGGCGGGGAATCTCCTAAATAAAATATTCAAAATAAAAACTTGGTTTGGTAATATGTCTGTTATTTTTTATCTTATATTTTTTGAATTATTATTATTATTTTTATAGTCATATCATGGATATATATGGAAGCTTGTTTCCGCCACTGAAAATAAAATAAAAAATAATTCCGACTTTTTCTCTCACAATTGCGAGATATAAAGTCGCAATTCTGAGAAATAAAGTCGCAATTGCAAGAACTAAAGACAGAATTAAGACTTTATCTCACAATTCTGACATTTTTTCTCACAATTGCTAGTTTACATCTCGCAATTCTGACTTTATAACACATAATTGCGAGTTTGTATCTTGAAATTCTGACATCTTTTCTCCGAATTGTGAGATATAAACTCGCAATTGTGAGTTATCAGGCCAATTCTAAGGGGGAAAAAGACTCACTTTTTTCCCCTCAGAATAGTTTATATCTCACAATTCTGACTTTACAACTCACAATTTCGACTTTATATCACACAATTCTGACTTTATAACATGCAATTGCGACTATTTCACGCAATTCTGACTTTACAACACGCAATTGCGACTTTATATCTCGCAATTGCGACTTTATATCACGCAATTCTGACTTTATATCACGCAATTGTGAGAAATAAAGTCAGAATTGCGAGAAGTAAACTCGCAATTGTGAGAAAAAAAGTCCGAATTGTGAGATAAAAAGTCGCAATTACCTTTTTTATTTTTCATTCTGTGGCGGAAACAAGCTTCCATAATATAACACAATGTTTTGGCCAAATTGTGCAAACAAGCTTGTAACTATTTATAATAATAATAAAAATTGCATTTTAAATTGCAATCACAATTTTTTATCAGAACAAAAGCAATTAGATATTTCCCCCTCTGGCTGCCCTATTATAAAAGCTTGAAGTCAGTTTCCTGTACAACTATTTTGATGCAGCATAAGGCCTGACATGCACATCACTCATGGTTTAACAACCACACATTTTGACGACACCGTCTTTAAAGTTTTCCAGTAAATTTCGGGATTTCACAGGCTGATGTTCCCTACAAGGGTCTTATTGAAGAAGGAAAAAACATGCTACACTATCCTAATCATTTCTGAAGTCAGTGCGTTTCATGGAAATTAATGATGAAGGGAAAGTTCAATGAGAGGAACGTCTCAGCCAAGAGGTTTGTGTTATGTGGTACACCACATCAAGGTGAATAGCGGTTTCATTTCTGAGATGCTGCCTCATTTCTCTTCCAGAGAGTATAGTACTAGAAATGTGTTCAGGAATATAAATTTGTGATTATTGGGCTCTGTTTCAAACCCTAGTGGCCTTGCTGTGTACTGACTACACAGATTGGGTCTCATTCATGAAACATTCGTAAATATACGAGTAAATATGAGAGTGATTTGCGCGTAAAGAGACCTTCCCGAAAACTCATCTCCTGATTCACAAATACTTCGTAAACGCCAGATGTGAGAGTGAAATGTGTGTGTGTGTGTGTTAATGAATTCCAATCAGTCGTAAATGGGACGCGCGTGCACGCTCATTCTCAATTACCATAAATTCCGCCCATTAAATCCGACTGACAACTATATATGGGCATCATATTATGACACCAAACGAAGGATTTCAACATGGCTTCTCAAAAGCGAATGAAAAAGAAAAATTTCTCAGATGCAGAAATCGAAGTTTTATTATCAAAAGTTCATTCAAAACACCACATTTTATTTTCAAGCGTAGGCTACATAGTGGCGTATCAGGTCCTTAAGAAAGATTACAGATGCAGTTACTGGAGTTTCATCTGTTAATCAAACAGTCCCAGAAGTAAAAAGAAAAACCTTATGTAATTACTATATATAATATTTTTTCAAAATGCTGTGTAAATCTGTACCCGATTAAGGTGAATTAAAATGCAGCCTTAGTTATTAATGAGCAAAACGTTCGGGTGTTAAACTCACTATTTACGCGTGGCTGTGAGCAGGTGTAGATTTATTTCGTACCAACTAACATTTGGAAAATGCGAACATTTTAATGAATCCGAAAATTTACGCCAGAACCACTTTACACACGATTCACACAAATTCGTTCTGCTCGTGTTTCATGACTGAGACCCATTGTGTCCAATCTTCCAGCAGAGTTTAGTGCTGACCCTAATTAAAACATTGCCTAAATGACATTAACAATATCATCAATTAGCAGAATTAAAATGGGTCCTAACCATTCAGAACTTTATCATCAATCAAAGAAGTCTAGTACAAAATACAAATGACTAAAAAGGCCAACCAGCTCACACTAAAACTCCCTTCCTCAGAATACTTCCCTCCTATACTGATTAATTAAACAAGTACACAGGAAGAACTTAGTGACAAACGGCCAAATGAGGGGGAAAAGTTAAATAAGACTCCTAAGACTGTACACACGTGTCGACATGAACACACATGCTCAGTGGAAAAGATCAAGGCCTTCGAGACAGAAAAGGTCATAATGAAAGCAAAGCTGGACAGACAGAAAGGAAAAAGGGACAGAACAAAAAATAATAAATAGGCAACCAAAGGCGAGCTCCCATGCTGAATTAGTCAGAGGCGATGCAAGGTTAGCAGCACACTAGCAGACGCATGCGTCTCCAACTCACCTAAGCTGTTGTTTTCCTTTATGCTTTTCTCCTGCAGCTGTTCTAACCGGACTGGAAAACGACAACGAGAAGATTTTGACCAAAAAGAAAAACAAGAGCTCTATACCGACAGATGCTCCTCCTCAACCGGTTGCATCTATTTAGTTACCGTGTTATAGATGTGCACCGTTCTCAACCAAGAGTCCTGTACTGAAATACTGCATGATTGTGCATTTTACCTTGCAGGGCCGTTAGTCTCTCATTTGTGAAGTCGTTGTCCGCCTGCAGCGCTTCGATTCGAGCCTGAAGCGACTGTTCCTTCTCCTCCATCTCTTCAATCCTCAGCTGTAGCTCTTTCTTCTCATTCAGGCCTTTCTGAGTGAGCTCCTCATGTTTGCCCTCTGCCAACTAAACACAAAAGTTACGAATTTAACAGGTTTAGCCATTTAAAGGGATAGTTCACCCAAAAATGAAAACTCTGTCAGTAATTACTCTCCCTCATGTTGTTCAACCCCGTAAGACTTTCGTTCATCTTCGGAACACAAATTAAGATATTTTTGATTAAATCTGAGAGCTGGATCACTCCTCCATAGGCTTCTTAAGGGATCGAAACTGGCCGGCCCCAAAGGTTATGAAAGACATCGTTAAAATAGTCCGAGTGACTACAGCGGCTCAATCTTAAGTTTATCAAGCGACGAGAATACTTTCTGTGCGCAAAAAACAAACAAAAATAACGACTTTATTCAACTCTTCATTTCCTTCTCTGTACGGCCGTGATATTTCACGAAGTTAAACTACGCAAAGCTTCTAGATTGTACGTCACGCATCACACACATGACCAGCGTCAGCCAATAGGGAGCCTACGTGTGACGTGCAGCCTTGAAGCTTTGCGCAATATCACTACGTGAAATCTCACGGCCGTACAGAGAAGGAAATGAATAGTTGATTAAAGTCGTTATTTTTGTTTGTTTTTTTGCGCACAGAAAGTATTCTCGTCGCTTGATAAACTTAAGGTTGAGCCGCTGTAGTCACTCGGACTATTTTAACGATGTCTTTCATAACTTTTGGGCCGGCCAGTTTCGATCCCTTAAGAAGCCTATGGAGGAGTGATCCAGCTCTCAGATTTAATCAAAACTATCTTAATTTGTGTTCCGAAGATGAACGAAAGTCTTACGGGGTTGAACAACATGAGGGAGAGTAATTACTGACAGAGTTTTCATTTTGGGGTGAACTAACCCTTTAACAGGTTTAATGTGCGACAGAGGGTGGAGATAGACATGCCTTGATCTTTTCTGTGAGATCCTTGATTTCATTGACTGCTCCGTTGTATTTGTTGGCGAGTTCTCTGAGCTCTTCCTGTGTGTGTTCGTTCATCTCTCTCAGGTGCGTGCACTCGTCTTCTGTGTTACTCAAACTCCTCTGCAATACAAAAACACACAGCTGATGGAAACTTTATTTTGATAATCCACTTTAGACACACTTTGCAACTGCATGTCAACTAACTACTTTACAGTATAGACTGTTAAGGGCCGTATACACCGGGACGAATATCGGCTCGAGTTATTCGCCAGCGTTTCAATGCGTTTTTTGTGTTCACACTCAAGCGATTCTCGCTGCCGATGAGCCGAGTGAACGTGCAATTCCCTGACATTAGATGGCGCCCATTTGCTCTGCAACACCACTCCATAACAGTTCTCTTTTATCAAGATTTTTGTAGTCGCTGTCGCGTTTGTCATATAGTTCTTTATGTTCCGACACCAACGAGACCAGCAGCAGCTCTACATTCATCTTGCCTAGCATCTTCCTCGTCTTATTTCTTCCCGGCAGTGTAGACGCTACTGGGCGTATATCTTCTTCGCCGTTACGTATGTGTGCTCGGCAAGACCATTTTGTGTTTGAGCGCCCCCAAGTTGTGTTTTACTGTAACTTCAGAAGCTCCAGACACGTGAGCAAAAGCTCACGACGTTAGTCACGAGGCGTTAAACGTCGGCAAATATCGCGCGCGAAATTGGTGTGAACAGGCCCGGTGTGAACAGGCCTTTAGGTTAAGGTTAGTAGAATAAGTTGACATGTAGTTGCAACACTACTTATAGTCAGTAGAATGTCTGTTGATGGTAGGGGTGTGCGATATCACGATTTTTGATCGTGGATGATACAAATGTCTCCACAATCTGCTTTTCAAGAAATATCGTAGTATCGTGCTACAGTGAAACAGTTGGAGAACTTTACATTAGTTGGCTATTAACAAAATTTTTAAACATCCAATCCAGTATTAAGGCCAAAATAGCTCTTTCATTCTTGCATAATTAATAAATAATCCGAAACTGTAATTCTTGGCCGGATCGGGTATCGGTCAGACGAGGCCGATCCAAAACCGATATTGTGCGTTTACTATTATGTGTTATTGTTAAGCCCCACAAAAGGCACAAAAACATTATAAAGCACCATAACGTTTTCGTGCACTATATTATAAGTGTTCTGAAGCCATTCTATAGTATACTGTGAGATAGAAGTGAATATTTAAGTCATTAAATTCAAGATCACGTAAACTTTTCCCTCAGCTGCTGCTGTCAGTCATTCGCGTTCGGTCAATGTTACTATTATTTTACTTGATCTGTAGATAAAGGTCTATGATTTCGCATAAAATGACTTTATCTTGCTGGACTTTATTGCTGTACCTTAATCACTTTCTACTGGGTGTCTGTTATAAGCACTATAATTGTTCTTCATGCGCACAGTAACTGAAATTTAAAACTGTTAAAAGAAAAGGCTCAAACTATTACATAGTAGATAGATACTGTGTAATACACTACGCATCAATATGTCTTTCCTTTGTGCTTTGAACTTTTCAATCTGGACTTGAAGAGCTGCGCTTTGTGCCACACTTTATTGGAGTCTTTCATATCATAATACTTTTGCGCAATGAATTATTAATAGCCTTTCTTGTTCTGTCTTATCTATCATATGTTGCTGGCTCATTAAACAGCTGTGCTATACATTCAAAAAATGTCTTAATTTTTTTTATAGTAGGCTATATATAAAATAATTGATCTTTTTTATTTTTGTTATGAATGTATTTTACAACAATGCATAGATCAATGTGTAACGTTTTACCAGATTTAGTGCTACACTTATTGTCTCTTATTTGTTCCCCACTAAATGTTATTTTCACTAAATGTTCAGATTTTATACAATAATTGTGCACTCATGATTTTTCTAGACTAAATTTTACTGCTGAATTATCCACTAATCTAGTTTATAATAGCATTTTTGTCACAGATTATGATCATATATTTTTGGGATTTGTTGTTTTTCTTTATAATTAAGTTGTCTGTATTAAGTAGATTTAGTTTAACAGACAAAAGAGTGATTATCAGTTCAACACAAAGAGTTATAGAAATTCTTCTTAATTTTTTTTTTTGTTAAACTGCGCTGGTATCGGATCGGTTCTGAAAAAATGTTATCGGTGCATCCCTATCAATAATATATATATTTTTTTTTTTTACCTCCACCTCGGACAGTTTCCTGACCACCTCGATTTTCTCCTGAAGGACCCGCCTCAGGGACTCTTTGGCTGTCGTCTCGTAATTGTGTTTGTCCTCTGTTAAGGCTACCAGCTCCTTTCGGATACCGTCTTCTGTTTGGTTCTGAGGAGACAGCATGCAGTGACGCAACAGGAAATCTATGTCTGAGAGCACATTCAAATACTCAAAGCAGACACGGGCCTTACTTTTGAATATGCTTGCAACTGATTCCCCATCACCTCCAATCTAGAAAGTAACCGGTCTTCATCGATTAAAGCCTGTAAAGACCAATAAACAGACCTTGTTATCATATCATAAGTGTTACATATTCTTTCTGAGTGCTCCTAAACATGCCTTCAACAGTATTGAATAATTAATAATTGTCTCCTGTTTAATTGCGATGTGTGATGTACCTGCCAGCTGCTCTCTGATGCCTCCTGTGTGCTGGCCAGCAGCCTCTGCAGAGTGGCCAACTTCTGCTCCAGCATCTGCTCTCTGTGTAAGGCCTCCTGAAGGACACAAGCAGAACATCAACATTATCTGATCGCTAATATATATATATACACTTGGAGCTGGTAACCCAATGCACAGGACAATGGTGACACTACAACAAAAATATTCATGATTCTGAAGCTGAAAAAAACATTATTTTAGAAGAATATGCACTCTGTCACTGACTACATATATTTAAAATAATGTAAGCCACTTTTTACTGGTAACAAGACATTTGGCATTATCAGGACCCACAAATATTTCCCGATTGCATTATTATACAGTATATTCAACATTATATACACTACCGTTCAAAAGTTTGGGGTCAGTGAGAATTTTATTTTTATTTTTTGGAGGAAAGAAATCAATACTTTTATTTATCAAGGACAGTAAAGACATTTATAATGTTACAAAAGATTCTATTTCAAACAAATGCTGTTCTTTTGAACTTCCTATTCATCAAAGAATCCTAAAAAAAAAAAAAACTGTACAACTGACAGACCAACAACTGTTTCAACATTGATAATAATAATAAATGTTTCTTGAGCATCAAATCCTCATATTATACTGATTTGTGAAGGATCATTTGACACTGAAGACACTGACACTGGTGATGCTGAAAATTCAGCTTTGATCACAGGAATAAATTACACTTTACTATATATTCACACAGAAAACAGCTGATTTACACTGGAATAATATTTAATACTATAACTGATTTTTGTTGTATTTTTAATCAAATAAGCGCAGCCATGGATAGCAGAAGAGAATTCTTTTAAAAGTATTTAAAATCGTACCGACCCCAAACTTTTGAACGGTAGTGTATATAGTAGTTTAATGTAGTACTGACACTAAAACTCGTAATTTTAATAAGTTTTGAAAATTCGTAATTTTAAATAATTTTTTTAAATATTTTTGGAGAACTAAACAATATATATTGTCCCTATCCACGATACATAGTTGCATTTTTGTATTGCGATATACTGTGACACGATATATTGTTACACCCCTAATATATACATGTGTATATATGTATATATATATATATATATATATGTGTGTGTGTGTGTGTGTGTATGTGTGTATATATATATATATATATATATATATATATATATATATATATATATATATATATATATATATATATATATACACACATACACACACACACATAAATATATATACACACACACACACCACTGTTCAAAAGTTTGTTGGCAATAATTTATTAAAAAGAAATTAAGACTTATTTAGCAAGGACACATTCAATTAACTTTTACATTGTTACAAAAAATTCTAATAAATGCTGTTCCTTTGACCTTTCTATTAATCAAAAATCATTTCTATGAATCAACTAAATGTTTTGAACATCAGTGCAGTGTTTCCCCTACCATTGTTTTGGGGGGGGCGGGACCCCCCGCCCCCCCTAAAATGCTGACGAAATCCAGTCATAAAAAAGGAATTTAGTGTATAACGCGGAATTTCACGGAATTTGTATATTTGAGGAAAAAATAGAAAGCAGTTCAGTACACTTGAAATCAAATCGCGATGTAGACTAGTGTGTGTGAATATTAAAACACAAAGACTATTTAAATACGAATCCTGCATGTTCTGTGTGAATGAATGGTGCCGCCGAGGCACAGTTTCATTTACCATACACACACACACTGAAGCACGTGTGACGCTTGCGCTATTTTTTGGCCTATATGAAGACACAAATGCATGAACTTCCTCTCCAGGCTCTAGATCCACTCTGAAAGTCACTTCGTGATCATTTCACCGCTTAATTTGAGAAAAACTATCATTATGACAAACACACAGAAACTCAAAAGGTCTTCACGGCAACCCGTCAAAATAAAAGTTCGGTTTAACTTGACAGAAATTATATATTACTGTTGTACATTAGAATTTAGATATGTCCCAATGTAATAATACACTAACACTAATCCAAATAAATTATCATCAAAACTGAATTTAAGGAATAATCCATGTTTTAATTTTAACAGTATAGGCTAAAGCTCATTGTGCAGCAATTTCTATGACAAAAAGTTTATTTAATTTCATATGATTAAAATTGATGATAAATGATAAAATTTGTGTTTTATGTCTTCATTTTATTACCAGAAAAAAACACAACACAGAATTAGTGTGAATTTTTTTCCCATATATATATATATATAAAAAAAATGTTGTATAAGTTTATTGATTCATAATACATGATTTCAATTAATAAAAAATTTAAAATTACACCACGTATCCGTAACACGCCCGCTCCGCAACACTAGCAGTCCCCCCCACCCCCCTGAAACAAAATCGTAGGGGAAACACTGCAGTGATAATCAGAAATGTATCTTGAGCAGCATTTAGAATGATTTCTGAAGGATCATGTGCCCCTGAAGAGGGGAGTAATGATGCTGAATATTTAGCTTTGCATCACAGGAATAAATTATATTTTAAAATATATTCAAATAGAAAACAGCTATAATAAATTGTAAAAAATATTTCACAATACTACTATTTTGAATTAAATGCAACATGTATTTTATATAATAAATAAATATACATTATAATTTACTGTATTAATATATTACATTTCAAGGCCAGTACATAAAATGGACAAACATCTCATCTTTTCTCATCATTTTGATACGTAATGCCTGCAGATGGCCTGTAGAGGTCAGTGTTGTTCCATACCTGCAGGTACTGGGAGAGCTGAAACAGTTCCTGAGAATACATATTGGGTGTATTTGCGGACACCTGCATGACAGAAGGAAAAAAATAGATAAACTGTGTGCAGATTTTTTCTCTCTCACAACCTCAGGTCTGTGTACTTCAATGAAACACTAATCTATTGAGCATCTTTTCACATGTTGTCCTTGATGCATTTAACAGTACAGTCAAAAGCAGTTTTCAGTCTCACCAAAAGAGACTAAAATGACATCTTTTGAAAAGTTGAAACTTGGCAAATAACCTTGAATGAACCCAGTCGAGCTGAATAGGGGCCTTGTTCCTTATATTGTAACCACAATGTTCTAAATAGTGAAATTGTGACTCAAGATTTGCTACATTTATTGAATCCACATGATGAGACACTCCCAGAGCAGAGAGAAAGTCAGAAAGAGTATTTTTATATTGACAGCGTCAGATGCTGCCGTCAGATATAGAAGCGCTATATGCATCTGGGAATGGATGTGACATTGACAGGTCTGCATTCATGGGGGTTAGGGGGGGACGCCAGTCCATCTACACCATCTTCATTACAACAGATGGGGGCTCAGAGTGATGATGCAATGATTTACACATGCATGGTTCTGTCATCACAGATGCAGATGATGTCAAGCCCCATCAGTACACTGTTATCATTAGCTGATTGTTTTTCCTAATCCATCTGCCCGAGTTACAGTACAACCCCTGACTGAATTCGAAACACTCCCTAAAACATTCATTATTAGTTCACTTCATGGTTTTGACATTTAAAAACTGCTGTAGCGGAGTCAGAACTCAGAGGAGAACCATCGAACTCCTCCTTGCCTTGCAAAGCGTAAGAAAATTTGCTCAAAAAGTATGCATACACAAACGTTCAAATGTTTGGGATCAAATTTTTTGTTGTTTGACTGAAATTAATTATTTTATTCAGCAAGGACTCATCAAATTGCTAGTAAAAACATACAGAATGTTACAAAAGATTTCTATTTCAAATAGAATTCGTCAAAAGATCCTGAAAAAAATGATCAGTTAAAAAAAATATTAAGCACAACTATTTTTAACATTGATAATAATAAATGTTTCTTGTTCAAATCATCATATTAGAGTGCTTTCTGTAGGATCATGTGACATGAAGACTGGAGTAATGATGCTGAAAATTCAGCTTTCATCACAGGAATAAATTACATTTTACAATACATTCAAATAGAAAAAGTTATTTTAAACTAATAATATTTCACAATAATTACTCTATTTTTAATTTTGATTAAATAAATGCAGCCTTGGTGAGCAGATGAGAATTCTATCAAAAATATTTTTAACTTTTCAAACTTTTAAAAGGTATAGTGTACAACTAAAATTACACAATATAGTTATATGATGATTTGGGATGTAGTTTGACTCTAGCGTGGCTAGGATCTCATCAACATGCTATCAGTAATAGCATCTGATTCTAGATGCAACAAAGAGAAGAAGAGAACGACTTTATTAGATTTCTGTTTAAACACTAATGTGATTAAGCATGAGTATATATTTAAAACTCTTAAAGAAAGACACCTCTGTGCACTACTGGGAACGATCTGCCACACAACTATAATGTTCCCTGTTGAAGCTCCACAGAGGCATCCCACACGGAGGATGGCATGAGAGAAACGGCATTATCTAACTTCATCTGGACCACCTCCAGGATTGTTCACAAATACGCCGCATGGAAACCTCAGATAGCAGCACATAATGCTTGCTGATGTCAATTCAAGGCTTTAGCAACAGCAAGGACATGGAAATCAATGGCATTCATAACAAGCTGCTTTGAGGACAACACAGCAAAGCTGCATGCTGTTTGATATCCAAAAGACACAATTATAAAGAACATAATGATCTGGAAATCATTCATTCATGATCCAAGTTTAATCTGGACAAAAACAACCTTACATCCTGCATATGTAACGAAAGAAAACAGTCACGAGCGCTTACCTTATCAATAGCCAGTGGCAGTGGTGCTGGAACAACACTGGAAGAGAGAAAGAGAGATTGTTAATGGTTTATGGAGATATTGGGACGGATCTACTGACACTATGCATGAGGAAAGTTAGGTGCAAATATTTGCTAGCAGACTCACTCAACCAATTCAACTTTGCACTGTTAATCTTTTACAGTACAGCCTTTTTATAACTTGAAAATATTAGCACACCACATGAGATATACAGCCTAGGTTGTGTTTCATTTACCTTTTTGTGTTTTTGACTTGGTTTTAGCTTTTAACTCTCCCATCAAACCATATATAACATGTAACATTATGTAAGGTAATATCCAGTACTGTGATATTGCCAATAAAAGGAACAAGTCGACAACTCATTAAGACTATTAATCACAGACATGCTATTCATCAAAACATCAGATATCATTTAAATGATTCCAGCTATGTCACGCCACATCAGCCGTCCAGTTGGCAACGCTGAACTTAAACCCGGTTTCCCGTGCTTAAATGACGTAAATAGGCTGTGGGTTCAAAAGGTCAGCAGTGATACCGGTGGACTTTCTGCTTTAGAGAGCAAACGGGCAGAAACAGAATATGAAATTATCTCGGTCACTGAGACGTTGCGAAATGAGTCTAACTGAATGAAGTCAAGAGAAATGTCGAGAACCACATGACAATCCATGAACCCTGATCCAATCTATAAACCCTGATGAACTACTGAAAAATCTGCATAATGGCAAAACAATGGCAAAGATTTTCCAAAACATCAATCCAGGCTATTTATATGATGCAATCTTAAAGATAACAAAATAAACTTTTAACATGCATGTGTAATTGGACAAAAAATTGGGTCTCATTCATGAAACATTCGTAAATATACGAGTAAATATGAGAGTGATTTGCACGTAAAGAGACCTTCCCGAAAACTCATCTCCTGATTCACAAATACTTCGTAAACGCCAGATGTGAGAGTGAAATGTGTGTGTGTGTTAATGAATTCCAATCAGTCGTAAATGGGACGCGCGTGCGCGCTCATTCTCAATTACCATAAATCCCGCCCATTAAATCCGACTGACAACTATATATGGGCATCGTATTATGACATGAATGCGAATGAAAAAAAAATTCTCAGATGCAGAAATTGAAGTTTTATTATCAGAAGTTCATTCAAAACGCCACATTTTATTTTCAAGCATACATAGTGGCGTATCGGGTCCTAAAAAAAGGAAGCTTGGCAGCATATTACAGATGCAGTTACTGGAGTTTCATCTGTTAATCGAACAGTCCCAGAAGTGAGAAGAAAATGGTTCGACATTAAGCTTGAGAGCAAAAAAACAAATTAGTTCACTTCGGAAAAATAGTATTCAAACTGGAGAAGGACCACCATCGCAGATGCTATTACCGGCTCTCATAATAAGAAAAACCGTATGTAATTACTATATATAATATTTTTTCAAAATGCTGTGCAAATATGTAGCTACCCGATTAAGGTGAATTAAAATGCAGCCTTAGTTATTAATGAGCAAAACGTTCGGGTGTTAAGCTCACTATTTACGCATGGCTGTGAGCAGGTGTAGATTTCTTGTGTACCAACTAACATTTGGAAAATACGAACATTTTAATGAATCCGAAAATTTACGCCAGAACCACTTTACACACGATTTACACAAAAATTCGTTCTGCTCGTGTTTCATGAATGAGATCCATTGTGTGTACACATTTTTGTCCAAAAAAAAAAAAACCACTCTTTACAATTTTACTAATTTCCATGAGTTTTCCAAGCATGTAATTTCTCCTAATATTGCCAGGTTTTGCATGACTATGGGAATAAAGTGGGAAAAGATGAGTCCTTTTGGAGGAACAAACCCTTTACCAACTTCCTGTTGGAACAGGAAATACGTCAACAGAGGAAAGCAAATTGCACTCATGAATACAGTACAAGTCATTTAAAAACATATTCAGCCTTGTTCAAAAACACATTATTGTTTTTTAGTACATTAATTATTAAATGACCAGCCTTAAACCTGTAATCCAGGTGGGTGAATTATAAAACATGTAGAGCGAGACGAGCAGAGATAGTTCAGGCCCCAACACGCCCATATAAAAATGTCCTGCTAGATGTGATTCACATTTCAAGCATTTTTTCCCATATGAACTGCGTCATTCCTTCAAAAGCCTGCCGATCCCTCTTTCTGGAAAAGTCTTGTTACCTGAAGTGTAGGAAAAGCAGACTTTATAGTGAGATATCCATCAGCAGAGCAGATGTCTGGCAGTCCAATGTCTGTGGTCTTGATATTTTTCTTTCAGACGCTTTGCAGAAGAACATGCTGTCATGCTCTCTTTAGCAGCTTGATAACATGGCTGGATCCTCGTCGCTTGTGCAAAATCAAAACAGCGCAGTTGTGTCCGCTCCACACAGTTCAACACCATCCACGCCTCTCCCACAGGCAGCGGTTCAAAGTTCAAGAGCTTGTCATGTGATAATTCCAGACTCTTCTGAAATAAAACACACCAAAGTCCCTCAGAGCTCCACACCGATCTGAAGTGCTTTCAATTTCCATGCGCAGTGAAACTCAGGCGGGACAATAGTAGCAGAACCTGATCCCCTGGCCGTCTGCCCCTATGGCATCTGCTCAGCAACTCATGCAAAGAAACAAAGCCGACGGGTTGGAGAGCATTCCAGGAGACATGGGGGAAGATCGCACTCGTGGGATGTTCATAACTAAACAGAGTTACGCAATGGTGATCCACAAACATCCTTATAGCAGTGGCACATCACGTTACACAAACAAAGGTTATGTTTGGAACAGCATACAACCATACTACACCATATAGTGCCGTATATATATAGTATGTATACTGTGAACAATATGCAAATTTTCTAGGGATGCACCAATAAGAAAACTTAGCATGATCTTTATAATTGAAAAGCAGATAATTGTAAGCCTTAATCCAAATTTTTATATTTTTGAGAGCCTGATCACCATTAAAAGCCATGTCTCAAGCACTTCAACATAAATCAAACATATACAGTACTGTAGCGATCAAGTTTTAAAATTAATTGGGCTATATAAAGAATCAAAATGCATGTGCCATGGATAAATAAATTGGAATAGCCTATTCAAGTACAATGTAATTATTTGAATTAAACTATATTGTTGATGAATATTATATTACAAAAATAAAAAATAAAAGTGCAAGTTATAATCAATAATGCATCACAGTTTTTGAAAAAGAAACATCTAAAATGAATATTACGGTTTCAAATAACAGCACTGCTGAAGCTGAAGAGCCGAATGAACACCGGGAAACTGAAGTTAGCGGGTTAATTAACTCAACAAAACACATCCTATATGAGATTAATCAGATATTTATACAACATAAACATAATATTACAACTTGTATCTGCACAAAATAACACAAATGAACTACGTGCTGGTCAGAATATGTAATCTATACCAATATGGTGGCCGATATATCATGCATCCTTAATTTTCTGTATGCTACTTTTTGTCTTTAGTATAAAATTGAGTGAAAATACAAAAATAACCATAATTTATATTATATCTAGATGCAATTTGCTACATTTAAATTGCATAAAATTGATGCACTTGCATAATACTCAAGTGGTGACAATGTAATATGTGTATATAATTTATATATACACATATTTTGTGTGTATATACACAGTTACACACACACACACACACATACAGAAACAAAGCTAGACACTTGCTATAAAATATGGATGCAAAAAGAAAAATTCAAAAAGCCAAGGCAAATTGAGCTATTTCTGATTCTTGAATCTGAAGTTTATAACGTTCATAATAGCAACATCTCCCACTAAAGCAGTGTGAAGCTTCAGGCACAGTGTCTTATGAGTGTGTGTTTATGTAATCCAGAGATGAGTCACAGTAACTCTCCGGTTCCAAGCCTGCAGCCACACACACGCCATTGTTTGAGATTTTTGTTTCAATATGGCAGTCATGGGCTCACTGATAATTCATGAAGACTTGCCGATATCAACAGATCCACAGAAAACACTCTGAATTTGATTGAGAAGTATTTTGTTTTTATCCTCCAGGACTGAAGATTAAAACAAGTGTCATTTCAATTATTGGCAAGAGCAGACTGACGTGCAAAATTTCCAACCACAATTTGTTCTTTACATTCCATTTAATGAAACGAATTAGAAACTAGTAATCCTTATGCGTAGCACCACATATCTAGCTCATGGAGAAATTGAAATGTAATTGAAATAATGAATATTAGGGCTGTCAAACGATTATTCACGATTAATCGCATCCAAAATAAAAGTTTGTATTTACATAATATATGTGTGTGTACTGTGTATAATTATTTTGTATATAAATGCACACACGTATATATTTAAGAAAAATATGTTATTTATATATAAAATGTTTATATTTATATAAAATATACATTATATATAGGCTACATCCTATATATATGCAAATATTTCTTAAATACACATGCATGTTTGGGTATTTATGTATTAAAAATAATTATACAGTACACACACATATATTATGTAAACACAAACTTTTATTTTGGATGCGATTCATCGCGATTAATAGTTTTATCTAATAAATATACATTTAGTCTATAATCCACTCCATCAGCTATTGATCAACCAAATCAGTCATACACACACACGGTTTTAAGTGAACTGCACTTTTATGAATGTCAACAACCACCAATTGGAATATATTTGATGTGTATTATCCAGCATCGAAAAGCAGGAGTTTGGGGCGATGAGATTAATACAGAAATAGAAACCAAGCGATCAACAAATGAAAATAATGTGGCTGGTTGGGACAAAAGGAGGTAGGATTCACCACTGGCTCATTAATAATGATTTAGCATAATAATATAGGCTAGCTTTTAGGGCTGGGTATCGATTCAGATGTTCAAATTCGATTCGATTTACAAGCTCGATTCGATTTCGATTCTCGATTTGATTTCGATTCTCGATTCGACTATAATGAATATAGATGTAATACAAATCTCAGTCTAAATATCAGTTTTCATTTTTTAGACAATTGTTTATTACATTGATCTCACCTAAATGTTTGTTTTTACAATGGGGTAATTTTTTTGTTAAGAGTTTATGCAACACATAGAAGCTTGATTTCAATCTTTGAATTAAATTGAAAAAAGTAGCACAAATAAATACAATAGAATAGGCCTAAAGACACCAATAAAGAGACATAAAAAGAAAAGTTTTTGGGTTGGTCAGAAATACTACAGAAACTGCATAAAGTAATCCAATGTAAAATAACACTGGATAGTCTTTTAGTCCTGACTGAATTAAATACACAGGCTATTAATTCTGATTCCTTACAATTAATGCAATATTATGTTGTTTTGACAACAAAATTAATGACAGACACATAATATGGCTGCGTTCACTTTAAGAACTAGTGCACGGATCCATTACTGTTTCATTATACTGTCTGTCACACACGTTTTATGCTTATTTAAGACATAACCGACTGTCTTTACGAGGTTACTCACCAAGACCAGAGTTTTGACATCATTTTGCGTGTTTTTAACTGTTAAAGCGATATAGTCCACGAAAAAGAACTTTTGTTACTGGCGAGCTGTTTGTGGGGCGGATTTAGGCTTTACTGTATGTGCACGCAATGAAAAACACGCGCGAGTGCGTGAGCACAGGATAGTTTAAAATTGCTTGAATGTTTAAACTGGCAAAACTTAAAAAAGACGTGAAAATGATAAACGTTAGTTACGATGCAATGCTGGCCCGATTGTGCAAGTGAATCATGTCCCGACTCCTAAACACGAGTGTGTATCGACGCCTGCAGCGCTTGACGCTTGCCTTGTGCAGAGAGAGAAGACGCAACACGCGAGCCCTGAATATGGAAAAAATCGATTCGTGGTCGTTGAGAATCGATTTTGAATCGACCACATTTTAAAAAACAATTAAACGAAAAATCGATTTTTTTGCCCAGCCCTACTAGCTTTTACATCAGGATGACAGTGAAAGACGACTGTACAGAATAGCTTTTGCAGAAATTAAACAACTCACAAGGAAACCAATAAAGTGTGATTGGCAGATTAGAAATCCATTACAAATTCACTATGAGTAACCTGGAAACAATGTCCCAGATCTGGTTGTGGTGTTATGCTGAAATCTGTGATCAATTATAGTGGGAAAGAAAATGGTGAGAGTTCACCCAGTGGAGGAAACGGGACATCCCTGTCCAGTAATACACTCTCTCGCCCTCCAGATGGAAAATAAAAACGATCAGCAGCAACCCAGCCCTCGATGACGATCACATCTCTGTCGTTTCCCCTCCTTCAATAAATCTATCTATCTATCTATCTATCTATCTATCTATCTATCTATCTATCTATCTATCTATCTATCTATCTATCTATCTATCTATCTATCTATCTATCTATCTATCTCCCTACTCACAGAGCAACAATATAAATCAATCTGAAAGTGGCTAGATGAACATTAAGTGGAAAGAGTGAAGGCTGAGAAACTCTTATATCTTAAGCAGATGTCTTTTGTCGACTTGCTGGAAAGAATTTCAGCAGGCTAGTGGTGAGATATGATTTCTCAGGCTGCCTTTTTGACCTCACTCGCAACACAAACATCAAGTAAAAGCCCTGGCTACAAACACGAATCCCAGGACTGCATCTTCTAATAAACAGAAGAGCGCACAGACACATGCCGCTAACCCCGAACATGCATCTCTGGTCGTGCAGGGCTCCAGAGGCAAGAACTCAACAACTAGACGCGTGTGGCGTCTAAAAATACCTCAAACTGGATGTGAACATGCGGCTGGGTCGAGAGCTTGGGCCAAGGAGCTCCACTGCAGAAAAAAACACATCTCTTCGGCCTAGCATACACATAACACATTATAGACTTCTATAATTCAATTTAGGCTGCATAGTTTAGATCAGCCGGAACTGGGAACAATCCCCACAAATCCTGATGTACTTGTTAGATCATAAGAAGGCTGGCATCTATGCTAATATTAGTATCTCTGTTTATCCGAGGTTTACCGCAGTCCACCGGATCCACATCTGATGCAGGACCTGCGCCTACACACGATGACAACTAGGGCTGGGTATTGAAACAAATTTCACAATTCGATTCACAAGCTTGCAATTCAATTCGATGCAATATTGATTATTTTGGATATTAGGTACAATACACGGCAAATTTTCTCAAGGAAAATAAATGCTGTAAACTATGGGAGTCAGTTGTAGCCTACTAGGCTTCATTAGCCTATAATATTGGTAATTATACTGATTTGTATACAAACACTTAACTTACACTTTTATTTTATAATAATAAAGTTATATGATAAACATTTAAATGGTGGCTGTCATAAAAACTTGGCAGATTTATTCAAACATGCATTAAATATTGAATATGTCATATGGTGCATATATTTAACAAATGCTCCTCTTTAGAGTTAATTTTTCTAGCTGACTAACGAGTTTATGGTCACTGAATATGGTTTTTCTGAGGTAAATGTGACGTTACATGACATTGTTTACAAGTTGTTTTACTGTCGTCTTTCCGCGGTTGAAACACTGATTGAGTGATTCCATGTGACATGATACGGATTTCGATAAGTTGTACTCTATCTTTTAACACACTTTCAGATGCTCAATCATGTTTATTTCGCGCTGTAACTGGTATTATTAAAGGGATACTCCACTTTTTTTGGAAATAGGCTCATTTTACAACTCCCCCAGAGTTAAACTGTTGAGTTTTACCGTTTTTGAATCCATTCAGCCGATCTCAGGTTCTGGCGGTACCACTTTTAGCATAGCTTAGCATACATCATTGAAGTGGACAAGACCACTAGCATTTCTAAAAGAAAAATGACCAAAGAGTTTCGATATTTTTCCTATTTAAAACTTGACTCTTCTGTAGTTACATCGTGCACTAAGACCGACGGAAAATGTAAAGTTGCGATTTTCTAGGCTGATATGGCTAGGAACTATACTCTCATTCCTGCGTAATAATCAAGAAACTTTACAGCCGTACCATGAGAGCAGCAGGCGTAATGATATGACGCAGCGCCTGGAAATAGGCCACCTTCCGTCAACACAACGGAACTATTTCCAGGCGCTGCGTCATATCATTACGCCTGCTGCTCTCATGGTACGGCTGTAAAGTTTCTTGATTATTGAGACACACAAAATGCAGGTGGTACTCCAAGAGAGGTTTGAGAACCACTGACATGGAACATTTTATATTTTATCATACGTTATATACAACAACAACAACAAAAAAATCTAAAACTCGGAAGCTGACCCCACTAACAAACTAGTAAATTATTAACCGACCAGTCAACAATCACTGACCCATCCCTAACAGAGCAGGAGTTAAAGAAAAGAAAAGAGGTTCAGTCATTAACACATCGAGCCACAGGGAGGATTTACAGACACTGTCTGCCAGCAGCGAGACTCAAGGTGTGTGGTCCCACATCCCTGTGTTTATGGAGTTTAGAAAAAGTAAAGATCTCTAAGATTTCCCTGTCAGCTTTATTATTCAGCAAGCACTTCCACGCTAAACGAGGAGATGCATGAAATCTTTTAAAGCTCCAGAAATGCCCACAGTACACACCTTGTTTCCACGTGAGTTGGTTTAACAGGTCCTGCCAGCACTGGAGGCCACAGGGAAGCATTCAATGGGAGAGCCATCTGCTCCACGGATGCCTTCCGTTAAACGATTTTTATAGCCGATGATACATGCACAGTCAAACATAGCATTCATACGGTGGTAGGAAATCCCTTCCGTCAACAGGACCATCAATATCCCTCTTCATGAATATAATAAACACCAGCCATGCCGAGCATCAGATTACTAACTAGACGACTGTTTGGCTCTGCACCCTGGATGGCAGTTCAATAAATGGCTTTGAACTAAATGAAGAAAATGCAGGTGAAACGTAAAGTTGGTGCACATGGCTGGTGTACACCTAGATTTCAATGAAATAAAACCTGTGTGGATTTGGTGACACTCAGACTAATGCTGTCGAAATGGAACGGGGAGCAGATGGAGGCGGATGAGACCCACGAGACCCCCGCGGAGCCTGTGCTCATCTCTCGTCTCAGACATTCGTGCAGCATCACACAAATCCAATCAAAAATCAATAACTGGCCGGGTCACAGTGAGTCATGCACAAAATAAAATTGAGGCAAAAAATATCACCTTTTTGCAAGCTATGATTACAATTTGATGAACAATGTGCTTTTAAATCAATAACATGCACTGTATATATAAAAAAAAAGACTGAAAAAATGCTACGGTAAAAACCTGTTTATTGGTAAACAGCAAGTCCCCTTAAAGGGGTACTTCAGGATTTAGCATTAAGCTTTGTATCAGTAGAAAACCAGTAGTATTTTCGAATTACCGTGCTCCCGTCGTCATTTTGCGTCATCGGAGGATTTTTGTGCAAGAGCCTAAAGACTACAGCCAGTGTTCAGCATGTTTTCTCCACGCCCATATGGAGCGGGATCTCACTCACAGAATGTAAAGAGTGTCAGCCATCTTTCTGTAGAAGCTAAGCTAACAGGCTCTTGCCTCTTGGTCTGTGTAGAAAGTTTGTATAGTAGGCTGCGCTACACACAGCCTACGACGTAGCTACAGCGGGAGGTTGACGCAGAAGTATAAATTGGGCTTTACTATATACGGTGAAAAACTAGAATAGATCTAATGGGGAAATTTAATTTCATGCAATTTTACAGTCAAATACTGTTACCGTATTTTCCGCACTATAAGGCGCACTTAAAAGCCTTTAATTTTCTCAAAAAACGACAGTGCGCCTTATAATCCGGAGCGCCTTATATATGGATGGTGAACACACGTTCACCAAGACGGGGAGACAGCGCCGGGCGACTTACGCCATAATCTGCCAATGGATCGTGGATGCCTGGGCTGATATATCAGTCTCAACTGTGATCCGAGCTTTCACGAAGGCAGGAATAATCTCTTTATCCAGCCGGCTCACATACCCGTATTTACTTCCTGTTTTCGGCCGAAGTCCACAGTAGTTGATTGTCGAGTTCGCGCGCGATCAAACCTCCTCCGTGTCTTCAACATCTGATTCGGATGAACTATCCATTTGAGCCGATATTCTCAGAACACCACACAGCACCGTCATCGGCTGACAGCTGACAGTCCGAGTCTCCACTGTTGCTTAGTTACCAATGATCGCGCGCACTCGACAATCGCCTACTGTGGACTTCGACCGAAAACAGGAAGAAAATACGGGTATGTGAGTTGGCTGAATAAACATAATTTTTATTCATATCTTTCACATTTACTGCAGTCAGATTCACCGTGTTCACTCACATGGCTGTGCACTTGTAATGACACATTAAGGTTGTTAAGAGGCTAAAAGCAGGTTTAAAACTTGTCCCGTTTAAGTCAACAGGGTGCACATTTTAAAAAGAGGATAACACAGTGTAGGCAACACCGGTTTTTGTCGTTGTTATCTGTACTGACAGCACTCCAAATTTACAAAAAATGAGCTCAATGTTAAAATTGACCAGAGTTTTCCTTTAACGTTTGAACAACGTTACCATGGGAGTGAACGGAGTTGTCAGAACGCTTAATAAAGTTTGACTTCATCTGACTGTTTTGTTGACATTTGTTGACATCTAGTGGATGCATAACGCAAACCCAGTCAAACGTTTGACTGCAGTATCTTATGCGCCTTATAATCCGGTGCGCCCTATATATGAAAAATGTTCTAAAATAGGTCATTCATTGAAGGTGCGCCTTATAATCCGGTGCGCCGTATAGTGCGGAAAATACGGTAAATGTACAGTTTTTGGAAGTGAAAAAGAAAAAGTCATTTTTAAAACTCATAAATTGACATTCCCAGTATACTCTGTGACAGCTCTCATTTAATGGCTTTTCAGTGAAATAACTGTTTTCATTTTTTTCTTATCAGTAATGTACATGAAGTTTATAAAAAAGAACAACAAAGCAAAAGTAAACCTATAGTTCTTACACAGCATCGCACAGACATTTTATGAACTAAAAACTAAGTGACTGTTAGTCCAAATCATTTCGATGCCATAGATGCTGTAATTGGACCTTACGCTGAATTTCATTTGGCATATTCTGCTAAACCAAAAGACTTAATGGAAAGGCACAGAGCATCATTGTGTCATGTGGTTAGATTATATATGTAAATACTTGCGTTTGCTAAATAACCAAGAAAATAAACATAGGAAATGACAACAACCACAGAACCAAAACCAGCATAAAAGCCAAGATCTGATCCACCACTAATTCCCGTCATTCAACATTTGGCAACTAGCAGTCCAACTAACAGCCCACATGTCATTTCCTCTGAACAAGCACAGGCAAATCTTGTTTTGGTCAACTGAATCAGTATAATCAGCAGCTGTAAGCCTCAGTTGTCAGAGATTTTATCACATTCTGTGCATGTTTTTACAAATGATAAAGCTGGTAAGCACGAGCTACCTTAATGACAATAACACACCAGGTTGAGCGAATGACAGATAGAAGATAAACATATTAACATATTAAAAATATTCAAACAGGACTTACTCTGATCGCCGCCGACCTTCCATGCCATCTGGTAAGAAGAGCTTGATGGTCGACACTATACAGCCATGAGTGACTAAAAAGAACAAGAGAAAACCAGGTACATAAATTAGTGTTTTATGACAACAGTGGTCGTACAAAAAAAGACATGCAAATGATTATTTTCATAAGAATTTAAAGAAAGGTACAGGTTATCCCAAACATAAATAGGCCATAAAAATGTTTATAACAAGCTCTAATATGAGGTCATCCAAGAAGCATGTATTAAAGTCTATCAGCTTTAAAAATGAGTGTGTTTATGATCAGCAAAAACATCCAGAGAAGATTTCCTGGCGTTCTGATGAGACGAAGCCAACTTGTGCCGCAACAATGCTAAGAATTAAACACACAACACCCAAATGTGACTTAAAACAAGTTTCCAAACTAAACTGGAAGCTAATTTTAATACCTTGCCATTTAAAATACAGCGCTCCTAACAGGTTTTCTCATTCTTATGTACTTTCGTTCTGCTATTAAGTAATGTATGCTTACATTCGTTTTAAAAGGGTAAGTTACTTTGCATTTGTATCTGATTGTGAAAGCGTCCCATTGCATGTACTTAAGTTGCAACACATCCAGAAAAGCAATCAACCAGCACTCTTGGGTTTCAAAATTACATCTCTGCCATTGCAGAATCTTTAAAAAGTGCAGTTTGTAACAGTTGCATTTGTGTCAAAGACTTCAACTTTCAATCGAAGGTGTCCTCTTTTACACTACCAAGAAACAGAGCCCCCAAATTAACACTCTACAAGTCATTTGTAGAAGTGTTATTGACATTATGCCAGAGCTGCCTTGGTCACAGTCTGCCATTGTCTGTGATGCTTGAATATTAATAAAAACAACCATTATAGTAATAAAAAAAAAAATCATTTATATGAAATGTTTTGTTTTTCACAAATTCTGTGTTGTGAATTTTCCAGTAATCAAATGAAGACAAAATATTTAATTGATCTTTTATATGAAATTAAAACTTTTTTGTCAAACAACATGCGGCACAACTGAGCTTTATACTGTTAAAATGACAACATAGAAGGAAAAGTGTGATTATTCCTTAAAAAAAATCTTTTTTGATAATTTATTATTAGTGTTAGTATTATATTATAATTAAAGTGCGATTATTCAGTAAAAAAAATTTTTTTGATCATTTATTATTAGTTAGTATTAATATTAAATTGAGATATCTAAATTCTACTGTACAACAGTAATATATTATCAAGTTTACTTTTATTTTGATGGGTTGTGGTGAAGACATTTGAGTTTCTGTGTTAATGATGTAACGATAGTTTTTCTTAAATGAAACCGTAAAATGCTGATGAATTCAGTGACTCTCAGAGCGGCTCTGGAAATGCATTCATGTTCTCATGTAGTGAGACTGCAGAGGCTGAAAAAAATAGCGAACGTCACGCATGCTTCAGTGTGTGTGTGTGTGTGTGTGTGTGTGGTAAACGAAACCGGGCGTCTTTCGTATTTATAGGATTCGTATTTAAATAGTTTTACTCTCGCACCCAGATGCGTTCTCAGGTACCGAAATTTGGCACAGATTGATTTAATGTACCACTAATGCAAACAGGCTTTCCTCACCTTTCCGGGTATTCTCGGTCACATCCACCCCAAACTGAATGATGTCACCGGAGAGCACCTCGCAGGGAGGGCTCTCCTCCGACCCCCGGCTCAGACGCTGGCTGTTGATGAAGGTGCCATTGCTGCTTTTGGTGTCCTGGAGATAGAACTGTAAACAGAGGAGAGACGGAAAGATTACAGATGCGATCAGATATAGCACTAGACTGAAAGTGTGCAGAACAAATGTGCAAGACGAAAGAGAGCAATAGTTAAAAAAGAGGAAGTGCTCGAGCTAAAGAGGTGAAACCATTTAATGCAATGCACAGAGAGGTCGACAGGTTCATCATTACAATACAGATTATAAACACATTTTTAAGGCAGTAGCAAAACTTAAACTATCATTTAACTAGATAGGTAATAATACACGTATTACCACAGTTAAAAAAAAAAAAAATTGTTTTAGGTAATTGAAATAAAGCTGAAATAAAATAAAATTAAATGGAAAAACACTGAAATTAGTTGAAATAAAAACAGAAATAAGTTGAATTAATTAAAGCTATACAATATATTTAAAAGAGAGTCCTTAAATATTAAAAAGTCAAAAGCACATAACATACAATTATTAAAACTTACATTTAAAATGAAAACTGTAAATATAAAAATAAGAGGTGGTTCAAAATATTAAATGCTATTAAAAAAACTGAAATAAGATTCAGTACTTCAATTACTAAATATAAATGTAAGCTTTAATATTTGTAAGAAAAACTAAAGACAAAAACACATAATAAAATCTAAATAAAAGCTAATTCAAAATATGAATAAATACTAAAATAACATAGAAATTATACTAAAATACCACTGTATCACCCATCTGACAAATGTAATTACTTACTACTCCTGTGATCAAAGTTGACCCAAAGGCAATGAAAAGTATCCTCTATACACATTAGTTACAGATTTGCTTTGGCTGCTTAAAATAACCAATAATAGCTAGGAAATCGTACAACATCCCTGATCGGCTACACGCATACTAAACACAAGCATCGAGGGCACTGGAGACCTGGCTTTATGCCCATAATTTTCACCAGGGTAATTGTTTCATGTACTCTGTTCAACTCCATTCAGAATGAATGCTTCTGAATTTCTTTGCGTTTAGCTGGATGAATAGATTCACTGTCAAGCACGACTACATTAAGAGTGACATTCATTTCCACCCACCGCCAGCATCCCACATCACGTGTCACTATGTGGGCATCACTGTTAACAGGTTCATCAGGTTAAGCCACAGGATGAATGCGGTCTCCTTCAATACAATGAGATCAAGGTTGTGCGAGATTAAGAACTACAAACCTGTCTTTATGAGGACACAGCTCACAAGGAGAACATTTTTACCCTTTAACAAGCATTTAACTTCACATCACGCTACTGACTGGCTGTATGACTGAGCCAGAGTCGAGCGGCATCTCATCCTCCATCATAACGGGAGTGAAATTTGAGATCTGTGTTGTGGATTGGCATGAAGACCGCATGGCATTGGTGATGCGTCTGTGAATAAGCAACCAGCTCATTTAGAGAAAACACAGATTAGCTCTCATGTGCATATAGGACGTTTTTGATTCAGACATGCATTACACTTTATAAATACAAATTAGAGATGCACGATATATCGAAAAAATGATAAAAAGTCCAAGTTTTAGGTAGACCCGGACAGCAGAGAGTAGACTGGACACGTGGCTGTTACATACGCGTGTACACGCACACACACACACACACACACACAGTTAGCCGCCTCTCAGACAGCATGTGATCGTGAATTCAGCTATATGGCCGAATACACACAAAATTATGTCAAAATGCACGTCTTGAGTATTCACGTAAAAACAGTTATATCTTCAGTGGAGTAAACAGTTGAGAAAGAAAGCATGTAACAATATATTGGATCTGTGCAGCTCTTAAAGTGACAGACTAATAAACCTGCTACCATCTGTGTGTTTAATGTTAAAGTGCGTATGTCAGGTTAAATTTGTAATTATGATTAACACAAAATAGTTAGGGGAAATACACGTTTTACAAGTTGTTGTATTGTTTTGTATGATTTTCGATACCTTAAGGCAGAATATAAGATGAAAAAGTTCGTTATTTTCAGTACTCACTTAAAACTGCTCCTCCGCCCAAACGGATCGCTTGACGTCATAAGAGGGAAACGTCTCCCAGGGCGCGGAGAAAGTGAGTTTGTGAGCTGTGTTGATAATTGTATGAGTGATAGAGTGAAAGAATTAGTGATTAGGACATTCATTTATTTAGTTAGCTATTTAAGTTAGGTAGTTAGTTAGGTATACGCAGGCGTATTTTCACGATTGGTGATTTCCTGCGTTTGTGCTGGGTGCAAAAACACCGTTAAAACCGGTCACAGAGTCCACTTTTTCCCAAAAAGCAGGTCTGTGTTGTGTGCCTGGGTCAACTTTGTTCGGACCAAATGCGCTGACTTCAGTGCTGCTTCGGTATCCAAGACTTCGATCATTTGCAGCGCACATTTCTTCCCGTTTTTATGTTTCCACTGTTCGATCGCGCCCGCGTCTCTCTCTCTCCACTTCAGTGCTGCTTCACACACACACACACATTCCAGCATTGCAATCTTGACATCGCAGCCTGTTCATTATAGCCACGGAGCTTCAGAGCTTAGGCGGAGCAACAGATTATGTGTCCCTAAATAACCCTTGATCTAACAGTAGTTCCGCATTAATTAATTTGCACGCGAGTTTTATTTAATTTTATACTCGTGTATATTCATGCACCGAACCATGACGCCCGAACCGTTTCGGTTCAATACGAATACATGTACCGTTCCAGCTCTAAGTTATGCCTATACCTGCCCAACTCTCCACTGGTTCTCTTCACACCAGATATTTATGTTTCTTCGATAGGAATTATTTAAATTTCTGTTTGGCTCCTCATCTGTCTCACGCCTGGGAGGCTCAAAATTGTATGGCTGTGGGCCATCTTAGGTTTGAGGGGGATTTTGGAAAATAATGATCTTGACAGAAATGGCTATAAAGCTTACTGTAGGGCAATTACAGTAATAATTTTAATGATAATTACATTTTCACTCAGACATCTAACCCTTATTTAATATATCTAAAAAAAAAAAAAAAAATTTACCCTGACATACACACTTTAATCACTACAACAAAAGAAAGAGAAAATCACTCACTGCTCTTGACTGAATAACTTTTGTAGCTTTACTAAGAATCAGTGTATATTTAATTCATACAGTGAAAACTAAGCAGTGTTTTATTTTTGCATTGGATTATTCAATTTCTGTTGTTAAATAAACCTAATGTAGGCCTACCTGAAACCCTAAGCCCTCCTGGTGTACACTGACATTAAAATTACACTTGTTATGCAATGCCACAGTAAAACACTGCTGTTCACTTTCAGAAGTCATTGGGATGCTTTCTTCTCACAAAAATTATGAGAAACATGTATGTTGGTTATAGCTTTTTCAGTTTTTAAATATATTTAAATATAATTTACATTACACGCTTAAAGCATAATCATATCGAATATCGCATTATTTAACAAGTTATCACATTTTTTTAAGCCAGGCAACAGCAACGTAATGCATCCAGAAGCAGAATGTGTGAATGCATCAGCTGGATCCCAGTATAGCGGGATGCCATGTACGGTCCTTCAACTTTGCTTAGTGACTTTAAACACCCAGAATTACTAAGTGTACAAGCAAATGAGAAAGAATGGAGAAGCACAAATGACACAGCATATTCCCTCCTATTTCCTCTTGCTAACGGTTGTTCTGGCTGTATTCTGAGGTTATTGTGGTCACTACGCTTACATTTGTTCAGTTTTCTAAAAGGACAAATAATGTTAACAATGCAACAACTGAAAAACTAAATGAGACAAATGAAACATGACAACATCAGATCACCTTTTTTCATGGTTCATATCAGGTTAATATTTTTCAGTAAAGCTGACAGGCAGCCCTGAACAAAAAAAAAAATTATACTTCAATTAGATTGAACAATATCTATTGATACATTAAGGGTTATTTAATGAACATTTAAATACAGGAAATATAAAAACTAGGGCTGTCAGTTAAACGCGTTATTAACGGCGTTAACGCAAACCCATTTTAACGGCGTTAATTTTTTTTATTGTGAGATTAACGGTCTTTTTGGCCTAGCAAACTTTGTAGTTTTTTTCACATGCTTTTGCAACCGTGCGCGGCATGCGCTATGAAACCCATTCATTTCAATGGCTTGCGCCGCGCGAGGACGTTTTGTTGCTTCGTCGACCAAAGCGCAAGCGGATCTAGCTTGACCGGAAACAAAACAACAGGCACGCCGCACACACTTGTTTAGGCTTGCAAGCCGGCCAAATAGTAGGTTAACGTTAAGTTTTGAGTGGATGACGAGCGCGAGACGCCGAAATGGATGCCAATAAGATTCTGAATGGAAAGTTTACTTTTAAAAAGTTGCCAAATGGTTCCATTGACAAGACCAAAGTGATCTGTGTGTTTTGTCGTTGTGAACTGAGCTATCATCATTGCAGCACGTCCAGTCTGAAATACCACTTGTTGGCCAAGCACACACACACACACACACACACACACACACACACACACACACACACACACACAGCTGATGCGAATTCTCCGCCCCCTCGTCAATATCAGGACCTCGTCAGTATTTCTTTCACCCTTTTATTGATGGACAGTGTTACATTGTGTGAGAGATTATTTGCTCCAAGTGAGAATGTTAGTGTGAAATTGTGTATATGCCAATATTGTTTTCAATAAAAAACATTTGCACAAAGCAAGCCGATCCACTTTTCCATGTTGATAAGAGCATTAAAATGAGAAAAAATAATGGGACAAAAAGAAATCAAGAGACATTTAGAATAGATACAAATGTGCGATTAATTGCGATTAATCACGAGTTAACTATGACATTCATGCGATTAATCGCGATTAAATATTTTAATCGTTTGACAGCACTAATAAAAACATTTATGCACTATGCAGGGATTGCCAAAACAAACTGTAAGCCAAACCTCTTTGACATAAAACATTTTATTGACATACACCCTGAGATTTAATTCTTTCCAAATAGAAATTTTCAAGTCATCTGGTGAAACGGTTTTCATATCGCAATATATATAGCAGAAAAACAAAATATACGAATGTCAGTTTTTTCCAAAATCGTGCAACCCTGTTTTCAATTCATGCTTTTCATTTTTAACCCTTCCTTTCTAGGTAGTGTAAAATACTTGGTGTTATAATTATAGTCAAGCGGTAGCAGTTTGAGGAGGAACTTCAGCTTCCCTTCATTAATCAACAGCTGGCGTGTTAAATATTCATTTAATAAACTGGGACACCATCACTAAAGCACCTGCATCTGTCACAGTGACTGTCAAGTGGCTACTACCCAGGGGGTGAGTGACATAAGAGAGAGAGAGAGAGAGAGAGAGAGAGAGAGAGAGAGAGAGAGAGAGAGAGAGAGAGAGAGAGAGAGAGAGAGAGCTCATTTTTATGTCAGGGATTCGCCCACATCCCATCGTCAAAGATCACATTAGCATTCCAGCAAAGAGACACCGGCCTTCTGTCTCTGACGGCCTCAACAGCAGCGCCAACACAAATCTGATGTGAACTTATTCAGCACATCTCAAACAGGTGTCAGTATTCCTGAGAACAGCGTGAAGGTCATCATTTATCCTATAAGAAATCTCCTTATACTCTACCTAATTATTAACATGGTCAAATGTGAGTCCTTGAGCAGACTGGAACTATTTTCAGTGCAGGTTTTATATAAGCTCTACAGAAAGGCACTATTACCCCGTGCAAACAAGTGCCGAGAAGATTTGTGCAATTAACACTTCCAAGACTGATAATTAAAAGGAAAGGGGATCATCAGCTTCAGTTCTGCTGGTAGAATGGTTTAACAAAGACATTTTACTCTAGTTGGGTGGTTATGCCAACATACAGGCAACTAATATACTAATGTACACTCCTTTATTCAAATTAAATATGTAATGTAAAAAATTAAAATGGGTTAATATTTGGAAAAAAAAGTGATAAAACAACTTTCTCAAAAAAAGTAAACAATTGCTTAAAGTTTTTACAAGTAATTATTCAAGTCAACAGGTGTCAGGTGTTGACATTCACTGTCTGCAAAGAACAAATGTAAATATAACAGACTGCACACTTATCTAGTCTTGAATCTCCAAACATAGCGTCATATTGTATAAACAGCACAAACATATACACAAACTCTAAAATATTGAAACAGCATGTTAATGTTTATGTCTGACGCACGTCGTCTGTGCAAGCTCTTTTTTATTACAAGGAGATTCAGTGAAATCCATTACTTCACTGTTCTACTGAAAATAGTACCAAATAGGGCTGGACGATAAGGGATATCAAGATTGCGCGATAAAATTAACGTTGATAACGATAAGCTCTGGACATTTTTAAACGATATGGATTAATCTATGGAAGCTTGTTTCCGCCACAGAATGCAAAATAAAAAAGGTAATTGCGACTTTTTATCTCACAATTCTGACTTTTTTCCCCACAATTGCGAGATATAAAGTCAGAATTGCGTGATATAAAATCGCAATTGCGTGATATAAAGTCATAATTGCGAGATATAAAGTCCGAATTTATTGATATAAAGTCGCAATTGCAGGTTATAAAGTCAGAATTGCGAGATATAAAGTCAGAATTTATTGATATAAAGTCGCAATTGCGTGTTGTAAAGTCAAAATTGCAAGATATAAAGTCAGAATTTATTGATATAAAGTCGCAATTGCAGGTTATAAAGTCAGAATTGCGTGATAAAAAGTCGCAATTGCGTGTTATAAAGTCAGAAATGCGTGATATAAAGTCGAAATTGTGAGTTGAAAAGTCAGAATTGTGAGATATAAACTATTCTGAGGGGAAAAAAGTTAGTCTTTTTCCCCCCTTACAATTGGCCTGATAACTCGCAATTGCGAGTTTATATCTCACAATTCTGAGAAAAGATGTCAGAATTTCGAGATAGAAACTCGCAATTATGTGTTATAAAGTCAGAATTGTGAGATAAAAAGTCGCAATTCTGTCTTTTTTTCTCGCAATTGCGACTTTATTTCTCATAATTGCGACTTTATATCTCGCAATTGCGACTATTTCTCACAATTCTGACTTCATATCTCGCAATTGCGAGATAAAAGGTCGCAATTTTTTTTATTCAGTGGCGGAAACAAGCTTCCATATTAATCTAACAATGACACAGCAGAAATAAACGAGACAACAGCCAGTCAGTGCATGTCGCTAATACGCGATTTCTGTGTGTCTCTGTGTGAATGAACGGCGCGGTTTCGTCTGATACACAGACTCACACACACGTGACGTCACGCTCATTGTGTTTTCAGCATCTGCTGTCTCAATATACGAGGACATGAGCAAATAAACTTCATCTCCAGAGCTGCTCTGAGAGACACTTCACAAGCTTTTCACCGTTTCATTTGAGAAAAACTACCATCTGAAACTAAACCTAAACCTGAAAGATCTTCACGAGTCAAAATGCATGTAAATTAATTGTTATTTTTTCATTTGATTACATTTTAAAAGCTTAATTTGTTATAAATCATAAAACATTCCAAAAAATTAAGTGGAAAAAAGAATTTAGGGGAAAATAAAACAGATTTCATAGGGACCTAAATTAAAAGTTAGCTACTCTGTGGAGTTTCATTGTGAACAAACAAGTTTACATTCATTCTCAAGATCGAACAAATATGTGGAAATATTTCCTTCCCAATTAATAGTAAATGAATATCGTGATAAATATCGATATCGTATGACAATCGTGATAATATTGATATCGCTCAGCCCTAAAACATAAGCTCACATCATGTTGTCTGTGTAAGTCTTCTTTTGCCATATCAGCCACAAGATTTATTCCTTGAGAACGTCTCTCAGAGCCAACACTGAGTTTGAAGGAATGCAGAGTTTAAGCTTCAAAAGCAAGTCTACACCTAAATCATTCCTACCTGAGGAGAGCTCCATCCAGGGATGGGAAACAAACAGCCTGGCTGAGGAAATTAACATTGATCGGTACAGCCAGTGTAAAGCAGGTCAGCTATAGCGAAGACACTAACGCGCTAAGCCTGGTTGCTTGCTAATCAGCAGGTCAGGCAATAAAGCAACCTTAACCTTAATCCTCAAGAGTTCTTTAGCAGAACCAGGGAAATCAATAAGAACCTGGAAAGCTTCAATCTCTCACTCAAAGCTGGAAAGGTGATGTATGTAAACACTATTTTAACACGGAAAACAACTGGAAAATTGCTTGCAAGAAGAAATTTTGCAGACATTATGTAATGACCTGAATGAATGAGAACGACTGCAGCAAAAACATCATTACCATAAACAGATATAAAGACAAACTATTCAGTATATTCTCTGAACATTCGATCAGACCCAGTGGAGATTTAAAATTCACTACCGGAGCAGAATGACTCAACCCTAAGTGGGGTTTAAGATTTCAAAAGGCTGTGTGTGTGTGTGTGTGTGTGTGCTTTCCCTGGAAAACCTGAAGTCATCTCAAATGACGAACCCCCTTTCCCTGAGTAAAATACATCAGTGTTACAGTATTACACAGTATTTTAGTGACAGTTTGTGTTTTTCGACAAAAAATGACAATATATTGGCGATTCAGAATAAAAAGGACATGTCATGACAGTACTATAGCATAAAAATATCATAATATTTTTGCAATGATTTAGGAAACATGCAAAGTTCAAATATTTGTTTCTTTGAAAAACAACGCAGCAGTGATTTTAGAGATCACTAGCAAAGGGTTTGGACGAAAACATGAGGATTTGTAAAGTAAATTAAGTGTATATCATAAAACAGGGCTAGATACATGTTTGAAATATAACTTGCAGTGTGAGCATCCAATCTGCATACCAACACATTAACAGGGTGGATAAAGTGGATTTACATAGATAACATATGATCCAATTAAGATGTCTCACAATTAATGCTATTATTAATTGTGTTGACAAGATCTCATTAGATCACAGCACTCACACAAGAGTTTTTTCCAGATAGAGGCCTATGATTGGTTGGTGGTTCGCATCTTATGTGTCTGCAAATAGAAGTTACTGCAGAGATTTGATGTTTCTACAAAAAAAGTGTGAATTATTTATTAGAAAACGTTGCTGAAACAGGACATTACATCTAGTGCTGCCGCGATTAGTCGACTTAGTCGACGTAATCGACCATGCAAATTAGTCGACGGCAATTTTTTTAGTCGACGTGTCATTTTACTATTGACCGCTATTTATTTTTGGTCTCCCGTCACAAACGGCTCACTGTAATTCACCTCCACACACCAGTCTGTGCGCCGTGCGCGCCCTGCTGGTTTATCTGCTATCATTTTCCTTCACGTTCCCGCCCGCCTTCACTGCTTTATTATGAAAAATTGCGGAGGCAGGTGACGGAGCTTTCACAGTGGGCTCGTTTGCTGCGGTCCGAGCGCGAGCGCGATTGTTCCCGGCGCCCCCCGCAGCGTTGGTCTGGTTTCACACTCAATTCTATCGAACCCTGTTGAGTTTGCGTGCATCTTATGCCATCGCAAACGTGCACGGCGCATGATAGAAAACAGAACGCGGGTCAATATATTGTGTTTTTCAAACGGACTCTTTTGAGGAGACAGTGGATTTCCAAATGTGTTGCCCTGATTGCACGCGCAATGCGCGAATACACTGCAGACTCAACTCTCGCGTATCCAAGGTAAATCATCAACACTATCATCCCTTACATGTGTTTTATTTAACTAAATGCATCATAATCAGCTAAAACGCATGGGCAGGCTACTTAACTTCCTGAACAAGCGCTCCCGAGTCCGTGTTGCTTTCACATTCACGCGAACCGCGGCACGGGCCTGCCATGCACGCAAGTGTAAACGCGAGCTACATATTTGTATAGCGCTTTTCACAGAAAATGCATTGCATCTACTTTACTATTCAGAGTGATGTTATCAGTTATGCTTTTCAGAAATGTACATAAATTAATCATTATTAGCTTACTGTACATTTTTTAAGGCAGAACAAAGAGCTAATTTAAGTAATACATACATGTTTGTTATTAGAGGATTAGATTAGGACTCTGACTAATATGGTATAGCCTAATGGAAATGCAGATACTTAATGCTTAGATTTAGGGCTGCAACGATTAGTCGACGTTGTCGACAACAAAAATTTGTCGACAAATATCTTTGTTGTCGAGTAGTCGTTTGATCTCACGTGACCTAATGTAAGGGCCTGCAATATCGCGATTTGACCGCTACGGCGCTGTAGCGCTAGAGTGTAGTGCAGCCCTTACAAATGCTATTGCGGTAGAAGAGAAAACAGCGCGAATTATGACAGTGCAAACGAATCCGAACTAGCAAGGTTTAGGTTTGGGAAAGTTTCACAAAACTTCAAATCAAGAATGCTGTCGTGTGCAATACATGCAAGGCGGAACTTGCTTTTCTCCCGTGAAAAAGCACAACATGCATGTTGGAGTGCAAGAGGAAACATCCCGGCAAAAGAGGAGCCGGTGAGAAGTGAGTGTTCTCCAGCTGGAGCTTACTAACCATAGCCTCGTGAGACCATCCTGATCTCGCGAGCTTTCAAGGTTTCACTCGCAGATCAGTCTGGATACTTTCCGTTAAAGAAAATTTGGGAGCAGTTCACCAAACGAACGTCCAATCAGCGTTGGCTTTGAGGCGGGTTGAGGTGTGACGCAACGAGAAGCGCGTCAGTTCAGTCTAAAGAACATGTCGGCTTCAGCGGATGAAACTAGCATCAGCGTGGCTATCGAGCAAGTTTTATCGGAATTACAGAGTATTTCTTCACTGAAAGAAGAGCAAAACACTGCTCTGGAGGCTTTTCTCAGAGGAAAAGATACGCTCTGTTAGTACGTCATATGCTTCGTTGATCTGATTGGTTGATTTGGCCCGTCTATCACCAACATAGGCCAATCAGCTAACCAGTATTTTCGCTCCTTACCAAAACTACTTCAACGGAAGGTTTCCAGATGGATATGCGGAGCAAATCCATCTGGCGGAGTCAGGTTATACTAACCACTAACCAGCGGTAAATCTCTCTTTATTAGAGAATGCAATACTACTAATAATAGTAATAATATTATCAATAGTAATATAATTACAGTAATGTGATGACTTATTTTGCATAGAATAAAGCTTGATCGAGCTTAGGAGTCAGGGCTGTTTTTATTATTGTAACACTATTAGTATATTAGGTATTATTATAGTCTTATCACTTGCCTGTATTTTGTTCAATAATCATGAATACTTACAAAACGAGATGTTATATCCTTCCTATGATATAGGAAGAATATCATGGCAGTTACTTTATCATACTATAAATTAAAAGGTGAATGAGAACGTCTCTGTCAGCTCAATTGTCATGTAAAAAAAGATTGTAATTTTATAATTATAATAATTGTTTGCAGATTAATATTTTGCCATTCTTTGTGTCCTGAAGTAAATGTCCCTTTTTCTGTTTCAGTTCTAAGAAAAGCAGTGGGCCTATTAAACAATGCTTAGAGAGCATTTGTGTGTGATTTGAGTTGGACCGAAATCTGAAAACTTAAAGAGAATGACCTGTTTAGTTGGCTCAAAGTTCATTAAAACAACTATTTCAAAAGCTGAAGTGATTTTCTTTTTTTATATTATAGTTAGAATATGTATAACTCAATGTTTTAACTAATTGGAAAAGCTGAATAATCGTTCCAAACTTACTGATTAGTCTGCAAAATAATCGACGATTAATCGTTAGATTAATCGATTATCAAAATAATCGTTTGTTGCAGCCCTACTTAGATTGTTAATACATAATGTTTTTGAACAGGTGACATTTTATGTTTTGGCCCTTCAGTTGAGTTCAAAATAAAATGGACACAACGAAATAAACACTTTTTTTTTTTATTAGTCGTTTAGATTAGTCGACTAATCGAAAAATTAGTCGAAAGATTAGTCGTTAGAAAATTAGTCGTTAGTGGCAGCACTAATTACATCACGCAGCAAATTAATATATGCAACCAGAATTCACTACTGCGAATAAGCTACTTTACCATACAGACTATAAGTGTCATTACAGAATTTGCTGAGGGTGTACTTTACTTTCTACCTCAAGACATAAATTTTTATTATATCAGTATTTTATGACATCTAGCAGGAGCACTGATGAGACTGATGTGTACTTTAGTCACATACTAGGCCAGAACTGGACTCCCAACTGAGCCTGGTCTGTCACAAGGAGTTTGGGTTCCTTGCCACTGTCGCTTAGTTGGGGACACTTAATATTCAAAAATATTACTTTTCTGATGCTGCTATATGAAAACTGAACTGAGCTGGACGATGACATATTTTTTGCAGAACTGCTTTATAGATGAAATGCACTAATTTAATAATTGATGATCTTTACAACGGCACTAAATCAACACTGAACTGAAAGCTAAACAGCCGAAATGCATAATTTACCTGTTATCCCTGTAAAGCAGCTTTGAAACATTCTGTATTATATAAATCACTCAGATCAGGGCACTCTAATTTACTATCTGTCCCTAGAACTAGACTTAAAAATAGGGGTGATCGTGCATTTACAGTCATCGGCCCTAAGCTATGGAATAGCTTACCGGCTTACATGATCAGATCCGCCCAAACTTTGACCATTTTTAAATCAACTTTGAAAACTTTTTTTTTTTTCAATAGCTTTTAATATATCGTGATTTTTTTTTTTTAATTACTATTATTGTTTGGTTTCTTGGCCTTGTAAAGCGCTTTGGTCAACACCAGTTGTTTTTAAACGTGCTATACAAATAAAATTTGTATTTTAAATTTGTAAAGCGATATACAGGTGAAATAAAAAAAATTAGGATATGGTGCAAAAGTTGATTTATTTCAGTAATTCAACTTAAAAGGTGAAACTAATATATTATATAGACTCATTACATGCAAAGTGAGATACTTCAAGCCTTTGTTATAATTTTGATGATTATGGATTACAGTTTATGAAAACCCCAAACTAAAATTAGAATATTGTGAAAAGGTTTTCATAAGCTGTAAGCCATAATCATCAAAATTATAACAAATAAAGGCTTGAAATATCTCACTTTGCATGTAATGAGTCTATATAATATATTAGTTTCACCTTTTAAGTTGAATTACTGAAATAAATGAACTTTTGCACGATATTCTAATTTTTCTAGTTTCACCTATATATCATTAAAGGTGACTTGAGAAGAGTCACGGCTGCTCAAGATTTACGGTGTGGGTCGCCCCGCGGGGCACTGGGTGAGTTCATATTAAGGAGGAGGCTCTGATAGCTAAAGTCAGCTGCTAGACAGTTGTCCTCGACTTGGCGCTTCCTATAATAACAACAGACTGTATAAACGGGGTGCAAATGGAATCAGACTATTTTAAGACTCGACAACAGAACTCACACTTTGACAGAAAATATGCAACAGCCTGCAGCTAAAAATGCTAAAGGAACATACGCAAATATGGAGGAGATGATCAGCAACAGACTAATGGAGAGAAACACAATTTAAAGTCCCTGTAAAGTCAAAATTAAGTATGTGTTCTGAGTTTGTCACACCACAGAAAAATGTGTTATTAGCCACCCAGCCAAATTTGAATGATAAAAAAAGCCGGCAAGTACATAAAATAAGCTATCCAAATCTTGAAAAAGTGAGCATTATTCTCTGCTCTCAAACGCTGGGGGCGTGTCCGCTGGCTGCGCTGAAGCCACGCCCACTCGCGGGAAAGCTGCCGACGCTGATATTAGGTGATACTGCTTTCGGGACGGGAGGATGAAGGCCGAGGCGAGAGATAGTCGGTTCGGCCCCATAACAGCGGATTATCAGTGAATCCCAGTTGTCTGTCTCCGACAAAAGTTTATAAAACTATCCCGTGTAAAATGATCACTACAGGCGGGTGTTGGTGGTGATCCTCAGCTTTCCATCAAGGTTGGCTCTTCACAAAATGAATCCACCTTGATGTGTGGATGTGATGTGATCGTTTTTAGGTAATTTAAATAAAGATCTGTTTTGTACATGAGCGCATCCAGGTAGTAGCCTACGCATTTCCGTGTCGAAGGCATAGCTATAGCTAGCAAACTGTAGGCTGTAGTAACTAATAGTTTGCGATTGAGCGCCAAACTGATCCGAATGTGCTCTATTGTTAGGGGAGGGGCCAGCCTCAGTTGCCTCAGTGCATCATCAAGTAGGGGCGTGGCCAGGAGCTCAGGGGCTCCAGTGCGTCATCGAGCCCCGTTTTAGCCCCGCCCAAAAAATCCGGAAAATAGCAATCGTGAAAAACTGTTTAATGGTCTAACTCCACAATTCAGTACTTCACAGTTCACAGTTTTTGTATTATGTTTTAGCAATGCATTTCTAACATTTATGTGTTTAGAATTTTTTTTTAGAATTGCCTTTACAGGGACTTTAATGTAACCGTAACCGTAAAAAAGTGCAAAAGGAAAACCCTCGATATATATATATATATATATCAGGTACACGCACAAAAACAGCGGCAAAAAGCAGAATTTACTATTATATGAGATATGTGCGACCAATAAATTTAATAATTTCTAGTTACCGGTAATAGCATAGATGAAAATGACTTTTTCCAAGCAATGAATAATTGATCAGTGATGTGACCAACATCACATGAATTAGCCTAACTCTCCTCTGGTGTTTCCATGGCATCAGGTAAAAACCCAACAAATGTAAACAACCTAATTATGATGCATGAATAAATTCAAATTCACAATAAGACTAGCTGATATTTATAGAGTTGCCAGGAACTCAGTAATTTCAAAGGGCTCTTTTTAATTTAGACTGAGCAGATGGTAATATTTACATTTGGGTATTATGGTATTTACATACTGATACTAAGGATCACCTAAAACTAACAAACCTGGTGATACCAATAACCAGAAAACAGACCGCCACGATCTCACATGA
Source organism: Rhinichthys klamathensis goyatoka (assembly GCF_029890125.1). Taxonomy (NCBI): domain Eukaryota; kingdom Metazoa; phylum Chordata; class Actinopteri; order Cypriniformes; family Leuciscidae; genus Rhinichthys; species Rhinichthys klamathensis. Next base: position 70,104 of record NW_026606939.1, read on the forward strand.
CTATAAATCTAGACTCAACTCTTGCACTGTCATGATGGCAATGCATGTATGGTATCCTCGTTTTCGTTTACATGGTGAAATTCATTTTTTTACATGTTCAAATGGATCTAGCACACAGCTCTCAATCAAGAAAGCAGTTCCAGCATTTAGACGTGGTCACTTCAAGTAAATGCTATGGTTGTTCAAGCCAAATATTTAAACCGTAGTCCTCTCAAATTTAAGTCGGCATACATAAGTGTGGGGTCCGCACATGTGTAAGCGAAGCAAAACTTCTGTCATTAGAATCGTTACAGAAAGATAGTGGACTTGGAGCATTATATATATATATATATATATAGCCTATAGCGCAGGAATGGTAGATCAGGTTATCATCCACATCCAATTATAGTGTTATTTTACATTTAATTATTCTGACACGAATCCTACAGTTAGACTTTACTTTATTTGTAACTTTGTTATATTGTATTTATCTATACTTGTAATTAGTCCATTTGTTCTTATTTTTTACTGACTGTTCACTTGCCTGTAATAATATTTTAACTTAATTACTTAGGCAAGTAGTTTTTTCTGTAGTATCGGAGTACTTAAAAGTGTACTTTAAGTAATAAATGGAAAGCAAAGTTACCCATCCCACCACCCCCCAAATATTTTTTTCTTGCTGATCTGAAAAATGATCCGATCCGTGACTCAAAAACCGCACATGATCCATTGAAACACAACGCAAGCAGATCAAAGCAAACCTGGGCATTCACAAACTCAAATCAGGAAGTAAAACATAATGAAAAAGTGAATTACATTAATTAAAAACTGGTCTAACAAGAGCATGGACATTTGGAAAGGATGACAGTCCAGAGTCTGGCAGGACAATCTTGGAAACACACTGGCTTCATCTCATGGATGTCATTTTGCCATATCCATTAGAAGAAATAGCAGAGTCAGACGTAAGAACAGTCATCCAGACACTATTAGCGGCTGTGCAGCTTTGATTGATGTCTATAAATACAAAGCACAATTCTCAGGCACACAGTTGCAATTGCCAGCTTTTTAGCAATGCCCACATGTGTATTACACTGTTTTACAAAGCCAGTGGACAGGTGGTGATATTGGCACTATGTCACATTAGACCAACAATTGGTTGGCCCAGTTTAGAAAGCTTCATCTTGGCACCTCTTTCCGACAGAGACCTTGCCAATGGGAGCAAAGTTTCTTCAGGTCATTCCTGCAATGTCCTATGTGGACTGGACACCTCATCCCTGAGAGCAAATAGACGCTACTAGGATTCTCATTCTTTACACTGTCAATAACAAGAAGCAGCTGATAAAATGTAAGCAACTTAGACCCAGATGTAAATGGATTAAGGGAAGAAAAAAGCCCAGCAAATGCAATTAGAAAATATCTTAACGATTGCCAAGTAACAAGTTAATTACTAAATGACAATTACAATGACGAAATGACATCCACTTCTAATGTCACAGACATAATGCAAAGTGTTGGGATTGACAAGCTAATTTAAATGCAGGAGTGTATCCAGTTCTCTATGAGCAGAAATAGAGATTGATATAACCAGAACAACAATGCATCTCACTGCTGTAGCCTGTAACCAAGAAACATGGATCCAGTTCATGATTTTTGATGCGAGCTAAAAATGTAGTTATGCATTTATGCATTAAATCAAATGAGATTCAGTCTAGATTATCAAACACACTTTAACTGTAATGTTAATATATAAAACATGGGGTGAATATTAAGCAAAAACAACTAGGCTTATATTGGAATATATGCGGTTAAAGTTATAAGAATTTCTTTCTCTGACCTTTAGGTTCAAGTAAGGTTCGCAATTACTAAATAAAATTTATTTTTAGCTACAACATCAAAGCCTGCGGTTCTTTTTTAATAAACATTCTTTGGTATTGGTAATATTTAGCCGATTAGACTTTTTCAGTAAAAGCAAATGCTGTTTGTGAAGGGTTAATTGCCTCACCTGGTTTTGTAATGTGCAGCACTCCCTTAATTCAAACACCACACCTTAATCTACACGACTGAAGTTAGCAACCATAACTGCAATTATTTCACAACAGCTGAGAAATTATACCCGAGAATGATGGCGGTAAAACTTCACTCAAATACTTCCTCTTCACATGCAAAACACACCTACACACTGCCAGACGTACAGAAAACCTCTTTACACATGCAAACTGTACTAACAACAAATAAAGATATCCTTACATTTAGGGCTGGGTGATATGGCCAAAGAATTATCACAATAAAATGTTTTATCAGTCCATATTGATATGATAATAATCATTACAATAAATGTCAAATCTTTATTTCTTTCAAAGGTAGATTTCCGATCTTGAATGAAAGTTGTAGAAACCAGACAGTTAAATGTGTTTTTATAACACTCTTTATTGTCAGAAAACTTGCCAAACAGGTTAACATTTCACAAATCTGAGGTAGAATATTCAAAAGATTTATAATGATAAAATATTTCATCAAAATATGCACGAGTTAACTTAAGTAAAATAATTTTTTCAGTCTTTTTTCCTTAAAAGAAATATCCTAATAGAAAAATTATTTATTTATTAGTTTCTGCAGGTTGATAGTTTGTGTTTCCTGGCTGACTTAGATGACGTGTATCTTCGGCACAGTTTGCAGTGCAGGGTGCAATATTAATAATATAGCTTGCCAAGTAGCTTGAGTTGGGATACAAATTTATGTTCATTAAAGGGGTGGTAAAAAGCCCTTTTCACAAGATGTAAAATAAGTCTTTGATGTCCCCAGAGTGTGTATGTGAAGTTTTAGCTAAAAAAAAAAACCACATATATTTTTATATAGCATGTTAAAGTTGTACTTTTTTAGGGTGAGCAAAAACGCGCTGTTTTTGTGTCTGTCCCTTTAAATGCAAATGAGCTGCTGCTCTCAGCACAGGGGGCGGAGCTTCAACAGCTTGTGTCCTATTACCTCACACAGACATGCACTGAAAATGTCAATGTTTATGTTCAAATGGAGTCAGACAATAATGGAGAGACTCAAGAAGAAGTGACAACATGTAGAAACAACAGGACATTTATTAGTTGATGAATTTATGTAGCTCATGTGTAGTTATCTTCTACTCATTGATTAGCATATTCTGTCTTGATAATCACTGATATCACTAACCCTGGAGGAATGTGGTGTAGTCCCTACCAGCCGTTTGTTGTAGTCCTTAAAAAACTATTTCTTTAAAAGCAAATATCTCCCTTTGCTTTGAACTTTGAGCGTCGTAACTTTGCAGATGTTGTCTATACTCAAACAGCAACATCACACACTAACTAAAGTTAGAAAAGTGAAATCATATTCAACCACCCCTTTAACAAAAACAGTAAATACGTAAAAAATTTAAACATCATAGGGTCAAATTTTTACATTCTGACTGTTTGAGCTATTTATTTAAGAACCATTTGTCATCTATAGCATCATACATTTAGGCTATAGATCATGATAACCATTGGTAAAACCACGCACGCATATAGCACCTCACTACCATGGTAAAATGTAATTATAGCCGGAATACATTTTTTTGTATAAATACAGATGCGGAAATGCTACAGCTACAAAAAAATTCTATAATTATATTCCATTACTCTTTTAAAATTCGATATGAATATATACCACATTTCTGCCATAATATTACCATGGTGCAGTTCAGGGGTGGACTGGCCATGACACGTGGAGCACCAGGAGTTTTCCCGGTCAGCGAGTAAACGCATCTGCTCTAGTAAGCGGATAAATGGTCCGTGTGGCGCGGTTCAAATGATTAGCGCTGTTTCATTCCACTTTTGGTGCATAAACAATCAAACTTTTGCTATAATTATTAGGGGTGTAACGATACACAAAATTGACGGTTCGGTTTTCCCACGGTTTTGACGTCTCGGTTCGGTTCGATTCGGTTCGGTTTAGAAAGCTAAAATTGCTTCTTTTTTTTCCTTTTCTTTTTTAAACAGTGGTTTAACGAAAAAATTGTCTTTGTCTTTAAATTAATTCAATTACAATTAAACGTTTCACAAGGATTAAAAAAAAATCTGCTAAATCTGTAAACTATATAGGGAGCCGCACATTACTATAACATTAAAGGTTGTAGCCTAGACTTTTAACCTAAATTCAGATGCTATTTATTTTTTAGATATAATAATCAACACACAACACATTGTATGAAAACATGTAAACTGAACACAAGGCAGTTTTTGCATTAACTTGTGTTTTACTCTAATTTGTTATTGAAATATAATACTTTACACAGTTGTCATTTTCATGAAAGATATTTAAAACATACATTAAATAATCAAGATATCATTAACAGGTTAAGTAAAATTAAAAAAAAAATTAAAAAAGGCTAACATGGTGCATTTATTTAGTGCAAGAGTTCATTTATAGGAACCATTTATAGGAAGTTGTGGACACTGAATCACTTGCCTGTTGAGGTAAATATAATGCTAGTGACAAGCTATGCTGTTTTATTGACGTCTTTCCGCTGCTGAAACACTGATTGAGCGATTACACGAGTTATGATGCCTTTCAGTAAGTATACTGCATCTTTCAACATACCTTCAGGTGTCCATTCCGTAACTGAGGAAGAGATGATCGCGTTTACCCGCGCGCCGCGTTGCCGTTTGAAATGAGGAGCTTAGTAGGCATAGAGCGATCTGTCACGCCACATCAAAGAGCGCCAAAACGCCATTTATTGTTTGAATTTCGTATCAAATAGACAAATTTGAAAGATTACACCTTGCTTATTATCGAAAGTAACAAAACACGGAGCTTGTTATTTGGTGTTAATGGTGGTTAGCTACAAAACTGAATTCGTTGTGTACTGTACACAAGACATGAGGTCCATTGAGCCGGGCTGGGCGGGGCCGGGGTAGCAGGGGGCGGGGAGGGGCGTGTTCGGTACGCAATGAGAGTATCGCGATTCGAATCGTGTGTTCTGTATCGCGGTTTTTCGGTTCGGTTCGAATATCGTTACACCCCTAATAATTATATTGAGGAAAATTGCATTGCGATAATAATTATCGTTTTATCACCCAGCCCTACTTGCATCACATATACAGTCACCCAAAATCTTTCTTTAACCATCCAAAGAGAACCACTGCAGTGTGTTGGAGATATTCTGAAAGCGACGATAAGCTTGCCTACGGGGGAAAACAAGTTATGTGCACTTGCAATGTCAAAACGTGTCATCTGAAAGTAGAACACAGTGCATTACCAGCATTAAACCAAAACGCACACTAAGAGCATGTACCTTGATATTACAGCCTATGTTCTGCTGCTTTCAACGGGATTATTTTACACTTTCATTCACACATGGCGCTGTGAAAGCCACACTAATGTACGTACCAGGCAGCTAAAAACCCTGGGCATCCAATTTCACAAGCCAAACCAGAATTAAGAGCCATCATTTTAGATTTTCAACAACACATAGAGGATAGAAATGCTACAGCAATGTTTTACTCCTGTTAGACAGACCAGCAATGTCACGCATGATAGTCTCAAACAGTTCATCAGATGCTGTAAAAAATGCTCCGTCACCTTTCACGAGAGATGTTATGGGTCAATGTGTTTCCCCATTCAATTGCCTATGGCAACAGTCTTGGGGACAATATTAAATAAGTATTTTTATTATTATATTCTAATTGTTTGGATTCCTGAAGGACCAGTGTGAGTGTAATGTAGATGTAAAACGAGGCTTGAGTCCACTTTAAAGGGGTCATCGGATGCAAAATTCACTTTTATATGGTGTTTGCATATAAATGTGTCTTTGCAGTGTGTGGACACACACAACCACCATACAATGAAAAAATCAATTCACTCCTTTTTTTAATCCTCAAAAAGTCTAAACACTCAATAATCAAGCCGTTTGAAAATTTTCTGAGCAATATGATGTCATATTGCTCATGCTCCGCCCACGACCACTGACGGACTGTCCGTATTAGCATATTTCCCATATTGCTCATTATCATTTAAAGAGACTTGCACCGAAACAGGTCGCTGTGAACAGAGCTGTTTTAGAGGAGGTAAAAAGGGTGTTGTTTTACACGACCATTAAGGAATTTTATCCAAAGTATGTTACAAACTTTACATGAAGACCCTAAAGAATCATACCAACTTGTGGAAAATGGGCATCCGATGACCCCTATAAAGTCCAGGTACAAGTCAATGCAAAGACTATTTAACTCTGTTCAATTTGGACACTGAAAATGGGTTGGAGGATTTTTAACTTTAAAATGTACAATGTTGAATATGTCGTCCCTAGAGAGGCAGAGGTCAACTTGTGTAATTTACTTATTTAAGATAGTAAAAGCCTGCTTTAATTGTCTTCAACCATAGGGCCTGGACCTACTAGGGGCCCTCAGCACACTTCCAAGGGCCACAGTATGACTTAAAAGTACTTAAATTAATGTATTATTCATACAATTAATTTTAATATTATTATTAATAAACTGAAATAATCAACCTTTATTAAGGGCTTGATTTTATATATTTTGTCACCCATCCCCCCTCTATTTAAAAAAACTGCTGATTTTAAGTCAATTAGCTAGGAAAAGTAAAAAGCTTGTTCTCTTATTACATTTAATGCAACGACATTCAGACATTAATTGTGGCTTAGAATGTCTAAATATTTTTGGGTGGGGACCACTGTACGTATATAATCCTAATGTAGACAGTTATGACAACCTGCCAGATAGTGAGAGAAGAGAGTCTTGTTAAATCAAGACAGCTCGAGGTTCATTTTTCATCTGTGTGTCAAACAAGCAGTTGAATTACGAGCCAATCTGACCTGTTCTGCAACAACACCTGACTTACCTTTCCTGTCTTGTGGTCGAACCACACCAGAGCGTGATTCCTGGACAACACCTTGCAGTCGAAGGTGGCGTTGTTCTGGGCAGGGCGACACCGGGCCACGGAGCGCCCGATCTTGACCGGCTCATCCAGGTAGACATGACGTTCCTGAAACGGGTGTGAATTCGGGCGGCAGGTGAACACGGCCAGCGCTGAAGGCATTGAGGATGGCTTGGGAGTGTTACTCCAACCAGAGACGAAAGACAGTGTTTCTTGATCCAGACTGACCTGTTGCTCCAATTCACTTTAATGAATTATCAGGAGACCAATGCACATAGTAATACGACAAAAATATCAACTATCAAGAAAAGACGAGGCTCTTCTGCTAAACCGACTACATTACGTCCACAAGCCTGTACTTAGACACTATGTAGTTGATTTCTTGCCCCCTTGCGAGACCCCCATGATGCCGAACCAAACCCAATACAGCTGCCCAATTCCATACAAGTCTGTATTTTCTGATGACAGTCCACTACTCGACCTGTTACACCTCGTACCCTGCACAATTCATCCTCACCCCCCTTAACAAACATAGGCCTGGCGAATAAACAATCGAGTAACACTAATATCCTGATAACCTGTTGGATCAGTTAACGTGTAACGTTACTCCCCCCAAAAATAACAGTCCATTTGCGTTTCTAGATTAAGATTGCAGTGATTTCTAGATTAACGTGCACAAAACGCACTAATGTGACTGTTAAACCCTAATGAAGATTATTAATGTGAGTGGGTTTGACTGAAGTATGCTAGACAGACCATCAACCCACCACTCCCCTAAACAGAGCAGGCATTGAATGTGAAAACAGAAGCACAAAGACCTAATTAACCCAACATTAAAATGACAAAATTCAATGTTAGGCATTAGAAAACGCTCGCGCGGAGGGTGTTTTCTTACACACGAGAGCGTTAGCTGGCTAACTTCATATTAGCTCGTTAGCTTCGCTGAGGTAACGGTGGCCCTTTATCTTCTCCTTATCAAGCCGCCCGGACTGAAAGTGACTTTATAAATAATTCCGAGTGGATTTATCCAGTATTGTTTGGTCCGTGGAACTTTCATACGCGGAGAATTTACGTAAATCCCGTACTAGCTCGCGAGCTCGATAACTAGCTTAGCTCGCTGAGAGACGCGAAAAATTCCCCAGAAAAGAAACTCATAAACGAATAAAGTCCGTGACACGATTCCGCGTTAAGCCATGGAAGTCTTCGGTCCCGGGGACACTGAAAACGGGATGAAAAATCGTTGTGTGAGAGGGGATAATTGGAAGTAAGTCGTCCTCCCGAAGAGATACACACACACATACACCGGCCACAAACCGCCGCGGGGCTCGCGCACCACCGAGAAAGGGGCGGGGACTCTGTGATGACGCTATATGGGGGCGGGGCTTTTGAATTGCGTTGGAAAGAAAATAAATGGTGGCACTGAAGAAATCTAAAGAAATGAACAATAAATAAATAACAAAATGTAAAAATACGAATAAATGGCTTGATACAATTTTTATAATGAAATTTATTCCTGAATTAATTTCTGTATTACTTATTTCACTTTATTTATTATTTTCTGTATTTATTTTTGCATTTATTTTATTATTTTAATTTGTTATTGTTTTATTTATTATATATTTATTTTTATATTTATTTTAAAGTGTTTCTTTATTGATATATTTATTATATTATTATATTTATTATATTTTATTATTCTTATCTATTTTATTATTCTTATTCTGTATTTATTTGTATTCATGCAAATAAATCCATGTGGAAATAAATATAATAATATTTTTTTGCACAAGGATTTATTTATACATTTATGTATTTATTTAAACATTATTTATTTATTTTGTATTACATTTCTGTCTAAATGTCCGTATTAAAATGATCACAACCTTTATGAATATTAGGTAAATTCTTGTGAGGTGCATCCTAGAATCCCTTTTAAAAACAGCACTGAAGGAGTTCCCATCAATGCTGGCCACTTTTCCCTCACTCTCTGGTCCAACATATTCATTTAAAAAAAAAAAGTATAGGCTACATATGGCATATACATAAACTGAAGAGTGTTTACTTAATATTTATTAACCAATTATAAAACAGACAGTATAAAACAAATGCATATACTGGCTGAATCAAAGCAATTGGAAGGTGCTTCTTGCTCCAGGCTCCCAGTAAAAGTAAAGTTATTTTTGGAGTTCAAAATCAACCGAAAGTATTTTTGTTTCAGAAAGGAGGAGAGGGTTTCAAAGCTAACCCCGCCCCCAGTCCCTCTGTTTGGATTTGGAATCTGTGGACTAAATTACACTGAACATCTGTCATTCCAAATAGAGCATGCTGATTTGACTCGAATGTCTTGCTAAGGCTAATCCAATTGCTTTGTCTTGGTTCTTATGTGACCCATAAGAAGTAATTAAGTGATCACTGGAACATATGCAAACAATGGTGTGGTTCAATGATGCACATGGGACATTATAAGATGTTAAAGTGCCACTTATAGGCCACAATATTAACTACATAACAAAAAAAAATATTACTCTCAGCAAGTGTGCAAAGTCCACATATAAGTCTTATAAAACTATATTTAAGCCAAAAATTAAACCATTTTGACATACAAATTACATTATTGGATTAAATAAATTAGCCTACATTAATATGCAAAGATTGAATTATGAGATAATTATTATTATTTTTTATATTATTTTTTTTTATATATTTTTCACAGTTGCATGAACTGTCTATGCTTTCTGTCTAAATAAAAAATATTAATAATAATACATTTTGTTTATAGGTGCCTTTCACTCAAGGTCACCTTACAAATCTTCCTAAAAACATCAGCATAACATTAGACAAAGCATAATATACACAGAAGAACAAGATATTGCTCAACGAGCAATCATAAATAAGCCTGTTTAAATAATTAAGAGTTATAACTCATTTTTTTATTCAATACCACAAGAACAATTAAGGGGGGAAAATACATACATTTCAGTGCTTTAATTTTCAGAATTCCAAAAAGATTTATGTATAATTTAAAAAGTCATTTGTTTTTTGGAAATTTGGTTTGCAAAGGAGACGACTTCTTTTTATGATGTTTTTCTAATAAAATAAATAATTTGCGCAATGTTTTGTTCTTTACATTCTAAAATGTCATTCGTAAATTAAAAAAAGGACATCACCATTATACACATATCATACAGGATACTGTGGCTGCGTGCGCGCTCCCGTACAGATCTTGAGCTCACTCATGACGCCAGCACGCTCTCCACGCAAGCCCCGCCCCTTTCATCCTGGACGTGTTTGTATTTACAGCTCAAGTTCCTGTAGTTTTCATCAATAAACCGAGTCCGAACCCACCTGAGGGTATCACCATGGCCTTTCAGGGGTCTGGGGAACTGGAAGATCAGCTCGAGGAGCCAGAAGACACGCTGAGAGTTTCTCCGGCCGAGGAAATGCCCGTCGATGGGCCTCCAGCACTAGAGGAGCCGGAGCCGTTACTGCTGCCGTGGGATCGCTTCTCCTCCTGGCTTCACTGCATCTGTGTGGTCGGCTTCGATCTGGAGCTCGGGCAAGCTGTGGAGGTACAGAAAACTGTCATACTAGTGCTGTCTGTTCTGCTGTCAGCTGTGAGTTCGCCTGCTAGCCGGCTAACTGTGTGGAAGTCAATGGAAAAACCTGCTAGCATCTGTGGCTATTGCTAACAAAAAAATAGTTGAGTCATCAAAAAGTACAAATATATGGATGCTGCTGAACCAGTGTAAGCAGTTCATCGGAAATATTTGGGTCAATACGTCTGAAAGGTTTCAGTAGCTTTGACACATTTGTGCATTAAACATATTCTCGTTTAATTGTGCCATTTCCTGATGTAATAATCTGATGTCTGTGCACATTATGTGTGTAGTTTGTTTGTCTGACAGCTAAGGGTTTATCAGGACTGCTATCTGTCCTGAATACTCAGTGTGTTGATCTAATCATCAGTTGTCTGAACTTAGGCACTTAGATACTTAGAATAAAAGACAACAACAACTACTGAACTCCAAACTGAATAAGATCATTATTGTCCATTCCTAAAGCTTGGTTTCACAACCACAACAACAAAAACATCTTATACAACCAAGTAAAGCCAACTGTAAAAGGTGATTTTAGCGTTCAGTCTCCCTCAATGTTTCGACTCGAAAGGCATCAATGGCCATGACTAACAATTACTACTATGTGCCATTTATGCATATTTTAGTGAAATGCAGTTTTAAAAATACATTCTCACATTTTCCTTGTTATTCTTTCTACTGCAGGTGATCTACCCACACCACTCCAAACTCACCGAAAAAGAGGTACAAAAGCTTTCTGTTTTATATTATCAAGCTGGATAAAACCATTAATTCCATTAATAAGTCAATATTGAGTGTTCTTTTGTTTCTCTCATTTTAGAAAACAAGTATATGCTATCTCTCATTCCCAGACTCCAATTCAGGTAAAATTGCATTTCTTCACTATGCCTTTTCTTCACGTGTCTGCTGTGAATAATGAACATTTGATGCACAGATGTTGTCACCTGGTTTCACAGAATGCTTAATCCTAGTCCTAGACTACAATGCATGTTTGAGTGGTTTTAACTGAAAGCAACTTGCACTGTCATATCTAAAAATATGTCAGTGTCATTTTTTGTCTCAAGATGCACACCAGTCTTTTTTTCTAAGGCACATTTATAAAAGCTACTTAAATGTCCTAATTAAACTAGGGCCTAATCCTGGCTTAATCTAAGCCCTGTCTGTGAAACCTGGGGCCTATACCATGAAGCCGGTTTAGGTGGCTAGCCAGCTATGTTTCAGTTTAGTTTGCGCTAAGTACCCAGGGTTTTAGGTACCATGAAAGTGGTTTGGCTTTTAGCAGTGTTCATCACCATAGTAACTCACACTCCACGGCTAACCTGGTCCGGGGCAGGTTATGTTCCAGGTAAGAGATCTTAAACTGAACTTGGACCAATCAGCTGTGAGCAAAGTGACGCATGTCTGATAGGATAAAGTCACTGCACCTGTTTCTACTCCAAATTAAGGTTACTACATGGCAAATGATTTTTGAATACAAAATTGTCTGGCTTTTACTAATACTTATTTAGAATAAAAATGTTGTATGATCTGGATATTATTTATGTAATTATTATAACCTTAATCGATCACACATGTACAATTTTAGTTAAACAATTTTTAGTATGCACAGTTTAAATTAATAAATATATAAATGTAATATAAATATGCTTTAGAATCAATAGATAAACTATACATTTACTACATGTGATCTTAAATGTTCAATTCACTCCTATTGATAATACCTTTATCAATTGTATAAACTAACTTCACAACTTTTACTTGCACTGATATAGCAGACTTTTTAGTTATCCTCTTTCATAGACAGCTATTTTCTTCTTGCTGTGTAAATTTGTTTAAATTCTTACTATTTTTCAATCTTGTAATATTCTTGCAAAAGAGAGATGTGAATCTCACTGCTTCTCTCGCGAGAAATTAATCTCAGTTTCACTCTTTCTCAGCATGTGATTGGCTGTTCGCTACTGATATCACTCCTAAACTCAGGATCAAAGCCTGAGTTGACAGAGAAAGTTGATGATGAGTGTCATGGTACCAACATAGCCTGGTTGGATTGGTTTGGTTTTGTCAACTCAAAACTAATCCTGTAACCCTGAGTTTGTTCAACTACCATCATGGTACAGGCCCCAGGCCTTAATGTTTTGACTCTGAAACGTTTAGTAGATCACAGAGTCAAAGCTGAAAGCTAATGGAAAGGAAGTTTATTCAGCTATCATGTTTTTTTCAGTATCTTTGTATTTTATAATGCAGTTCAGATGATTCTTCTCTCAGTGATTATTATTATTAATGTATTTTTAAAACTGGCATAAATGTCAATCACTTTCCATACTGTATTTGAGTCTGTCTTGTGCTCAAAGTGTCTGTGTTGTGATTAAGCAGTGCAGTTGTAGAATGTGTGTAGTGTGTTTTCCTACGTTAAGGTTTGATCTAGAGGATTGTAATTCATCTGAGTGAGTACTATGACCCGTGTGTCTTACACTAATGTGTGTGGGATGAGACCTCGACATCCTCTCTCTCCAGCAAGCACATTCATATTCAGAAATGAACTCACAGCGTGGGTTGTGAAATGCTATCTGACTGTTCTGTATTAGAGATATTAATGAACCGTCACTTGGTAGGTCAATATGTGCATTTGTAACAGATACTCTGTAACAGTATATTTTCTCCTCCGTTCACTATTGTTACTGAGTAAGGTCAATGTTAAGGAATCACCCTGTTGATTTTGAGCTGAGATTCTTCTGATGCTCCTCAGATCTTATACTAACAGCTTGCGGTTATGTTGTTCTTTTAAAAGTCCCGCTTATGTTTTTATTTTATTCTAAAAATAATTTTATCATTGTGCTTGTGGAACATCTTTAAAAACATCTTGCTATTTTTAAAAATTAAAATTTAAAATGTTCATCCTCATATCATTCCAAATATTCTTCTGTGGAAATCAAAAGAAGAAATGTTGAACGCTTTTTCCCATGCATAATCAGTTTTGAGACATGCAACATTATAATTGATGTCAAACATGGCATGATGCATCTTCACGCTGTATATTTGAATATATATATATGCGATTTGAGTAATGAATAAATGAAGACAGAATGTTATTTCTAGATTAATTTATCCTTTAAAACTCATTGGCCACAGCACATTTTTTATTTTATTATTTTTTTCAATAAAAAAATGTTTTTATGTTGACAACTGTGCTTATCTCTAGCAAAAGTCCTCCGCGGCATTGGTCAATATTGTAAATAGAGCGGCCGGTCGGTGTTGTTTTCCACAGTAATCTCAGCTGTGATAAAAAATGACATCTCTGATCTTCTTCACACAGATTCAGCTCGTGTTAATTTAGTTTGAAATAAACTTGGGTTATTAATAGCGATGAGGCACAAACGGGGAGGAACAGGATTTGAAGATTACAGGACAGTCCTGTTAATGACTTTGTAAACACGCAGACGGTCTTACTCTGGGTGTGTGTGTGTTTGTGGAGTTCACTCTCTAGTGAGTCTCCCAGTGTGACATTGATCCTGTTGTCGTCTTTCTGAAACCGGAGAACCCGATGTATGAGCAGATACCCTATCCCATCATTCTACTCACTTCAGCTCGCGTACTATACACTATCTTACAGGATGTAGCATGTCTTGTTGAAAGCACAAATGTGTATCATATTTTACAAGCTAGTTAAAAAGCAATTTTATCATATCGATAGTTCCAGCTCTGAAAATCTGAGCGGATGAGTAACATTTAAAGATTGTGGTGGCACATTGATTGTAGTATATTTGCAGCAAGGCTCTGAAAGGCTTTCTGATTATTTTTATCGTTTAATATACATGTATTTAAATATATTAATATTGGTTTTTTATCATATTAATGATAAATGTTTTTTAACATTTATCATATTACTTGCACATACAATGATTTTACCATTGTAGAAGTCAACATGAAATCAAAATTGATCTCATCAAGTACACTGGCATTCAAAAATCTGTCAGTAAAAATATTTTTTTGAAGAAATTAATACTTTTATTCAGTAATGCATTCAATTGATCAAAAGTGACAGTAAAGACATTTCAAATTTTAAAGCTCCAGTCCGTAACTTTTTTAAGTTAAAAATTATCCAAAATAATTATATTAAAAAAAAACTTATTCTGCCAGTGGTCAAAACTATCTGCTTGCCATAGCTAGATTCAAACCGGTTAGCTTGTAATAATGATTTTAATTCCAGTGGTACTGGTGGGTTTCCGCGGGAAATTCGAGCATGTCTTTGCGTCAGTACGTCACATCCGTACACATAAAGAAGGAGTTTCGGCTCCTTCGGCTATACTACGCGTGACGAGATGTTTAGATGTATAGGCTTTTCTCGCAGCACTTTACATAATTAAACTTATGGCATCCAGAAAGATCCAAACAACAATCATCAGTGTCAACTGGAGATTCAGCAGTTATAAAACCCAAAAGACTTCGTACTTCGGATTTAAGGTGGCTAGAGAAAGAGAAAGAAACCGTCTCATGCGAACACAAGGATTTAAACATCGGCAGGGCTTTTGAAAAGTGCGTGAACTCCGTGTTTTGAAGGGGTTCAAAACGGAAGAAGAGACGGCTTTTTTCTGCTGAACAAGTAAGACATTTCAATAGTTCAATCGTGTAACAGTACGTTTTCTTAATTCACAGTTATGGAGTTTCCTTTGTTGTGCCTTTCTCGTTTTGCTATTATGGAGAATATGAATTCTGAACTACACAGGTAACCATAAAACACATTAAATTTAACATTAGTCACGCTATGCTGATGTGATGTTGTTAACATGAATTTGAGAACAAAGTAGGCTATAATTTGCACGGTTGCTGTAAATCGCGTTGATTAAATCTAACGAAGCTTATCATGTCGAATGCTTTTTCCCCCTTAGTTGGTCAGAACAAAAATGGATGTTACTTACTTGTTCAGAAGACATTTTCTTATGAAAATTCTTATGTTGGTCAAACTTTCAAAAAGTGAATCTGTGATTCTGTATGACAGTAGGCTATCCACACAGCGCGGTGACTGACAGCAGCACTCGCCTCAAAGCACTGTGTTCATCCGCGCTGTTTCATGCCGATTTACAACCCACGTAAAGATGATAATTCCGCGAATCACTGCAGTTACAGATTTCGAACAGACAGATGGCGACAAAGAGGAAAAGCTACGGACTGCAGCTTTAAAAAAGATTCTATTTTAAATAAATGCTGATTTTTTTACTTTCTATTCATCCTGAAAAAAATGTTTCACAGTTAAAATAAAATAAAAAAGGAGCTGTTTTCATCCTTGATAATCTTAAGCAGCAAATCATCATATTAGAGTGATTTCTGAAGGATCATGTGACACTGAAGACTGGAGTAATGATGTTGAAAATTCAGGAATAAATTCCATTTTACAATATATTACAATAGAAAACCTTTAATATGAACTGTAATATTTGACATTACTGTTTTTATTGTATTTTTTAAATAAATGGAGCCAAAAATCTTACCGACCCCAAACTATCGAATGACATCCTTTAACCGTGGAAAAATCATTGGAATGCAGTGATTTTATTTTGTCTTATTGCTTTAATACATGTGAATGAGACATTCTACACTGTTGTAAACGTATGATAAATGTGACCTAATCAAACCTGATTTGACTTGCGAGTCTCGCATCCAGTTCTCATAGCCTGTGATTCACTGATTCCATTGTGAAAATGCCTCTCATCTCAGACATCAGTTCCTTTCCCGGCCAAGAGTCAGATGCCAGTGTTTGTGGGTCAGGCTGTGCATATGGAAATTTCTGGTGTGCGTTAGCATGTTTTCTCGCATGCTGTGAGTGAGGCACGAGAAAAGCATGTGGGTTGCTGTGGCAACAGAGTTCCTGTCACCCTATCAGATGTGAAGAAGTGCATCTGTTGTGAGACATTAGGTGTTTGTTCACTCTCTCCGCAGCAATGCAGCCAACTGCGTTTATTTCACTCGTGTTCGCTAAATCTGTCAATGTCTTATAATGATCATGGATGAGACTCCATGTATGAAGTGCACGTTTTGTTTCTACACTGGTGTAGAAACAATTTTCACTGAAATTTCTAGTAAATGTGACAAATAATTCCAAAGGAACGGCAAGCAACACTGAATTAAATGTGACATTTTGAAAAAGAAAGACTGAAAAAGTATTTTCTTGTAAAACATACTCCAGAAATCTTTATTTTGTTCACTACTTTTTACAGTGTAAGTACATTATACTGGAACTCGTAGAATATTAATACTTAAATTGTGGTCCAATTATAAAAAATGAATGAATAAAATGTCACACAACCATGACTATTTTGTGCCCGTGTATATCTGTAAAAATTATATTTGTCAACCTATTTATTTCTTTGCCTTTAGTTTTTTCCATGTTCTGGCCACTTTAATTATCATAATAGATGTAGCCCTAGTTATGGGTTGAAGCATAATTATTTATGAAATGATTGTCCTGATCATCTTGTACCTCTTGGTCATTATTTAAATGAGGTTTCTCGATCTGGCATGTAACAAGCGTGTAGTTGGACGTTGTTGTGTGCTGAACTGCATTCAGTAGGATTAACTCTAAATATTGTGTAAACGCTGCTTTTTATAGACTCCCGTGGTGTTGAGGAAAGGGTTAAAGGCGAGGATGAGGTAATCCATCAGTCACGGCCTGCAGATAGATCCAGTAATCCGGTTTCACACTCGCTCAAACCACCTTCCTTGTTCCTTGTGGCCCACACACATCACTGTACGCAGAGAAGCCAAAAATAGAGACGAACACACACAAACATGCCTGTCCTAATCTAAACCGGAGCGATCGGGCCCGGGACATCAGAACAGCCTGAAGTGATGATACTGTTGGTTCTTCTAGAATAATGTCCAGATGGTTTCTTAACTTATGGATGTTGGGTCTTGTGTTTGATTATTTGTGAATATCTGGAAGACCTGAAAATGTCATTCCCTTGTTACACATCATAGAGACTACAGAGTGAGCTACAGATTAAGTAAAGATTGTATTTTATTATGTCATTTATGTTACAATTAATAACATATTTTTTGTCACACACACATTATTTATACATTTATTACTTGTATGTGTATATACTTTATGTATAAATGTTTTTATTACATGTATGTGTGTGTAATGTATATATATATATATATATATATATATATATAATATACACATGCATGTAATACATTTTTTTATAAATAATGTATATATATATGTGTGTGGGGGTAATTTTTTTAAATCTGAAGTTTAGTTTTATTCATAGTGATTTACCGTCAAATTTGCTTAAAGACCCAATGAAATCAATATGTACTCTTTCTGTTGTTGTTTTGTGTTTTTTAAGCATGTGTTTTGAGGCCATATTTTCTAGTTCATCTTAAAAGTTGACTGTATAAAGGTTTAGTGCATGCACATTTACAATTTAAAGTCTCTTTTTTAATTATGGAAACATTGATGGAAATGGAAAAGTAAAATTCAAAAACTCCCAACAATTTAAAGTGTCTTCATAGCTTTTGTCTATTGTACAACATGGCAAGTGAGGCTTTGCTGTACTGTGATGCAAACTGAAGCCTATTAGCGATATAATAATTTTGCATCCTTGGCCTTTATTTCTGAGAGATGATGCCGAACACAATGTTTTGGCAGACTAAATAATATTGTGGTTGAAGTTAATAAGTCAGATTTGGTTTGAAAAAAACAAGCATGGTTTCTATAAAACGTCCTTGATTCAGTCTGTGCACATTTGCGCTGTGTAGTTCTGCAGATAAACGTGAGTGTTTGTGTGTCTGGTCACAGGTTGTCTGGGGGACACACAGTTCTGCTTCCGGTTCCGGCAAGCCACTGGCAGAAAGTCTTCACTCGGATGTTTCCTCGACCACTTCGAGCGAGATGCGCCGGTCTGTCTCAAGGTCAGTGCTGACTGTTGGGGACGTCGACATTAACTCCTTGTTCATTCAGATTGCCCTAAATCAGTGGTTCTCAAACCTGTCCTGGAGACCCTTCGCCACTGCACGTTTGGCAAGTCTCCATCACCTAACACACCTGATTCAACTTATCAGCTCATTAGTACAGACTGCAAGACTTGGGCTGCGTCCCAATTTGCCTACTTATACTACGCCCTAAAAGTATGTACTCTTTTTGTGAAGAAAAAGTACATACTTTTGAGTGTGTAGCAAAGGAGAAGGCAAGCTTTGGGACATACTACTTCGTCATCTTTACCGGACAGATCTGTCGCGTGCATCCTCTCACCGTAAACTGCCCTGTCAATCATCTCATCACAGTTCAAATCCTCCATTCAATCTAATATAATTTCTTACCATTTCGGAGAGAAATGTTGTCGCACGTTCATCTGCCAGTCGTGGGTCTTTCATGCCGAGACTCTCCTCATGTGTTTGCAATTTGAATGTAATGATGCATTTAAAAGTTAATGGCTATAAACGTATCTTTACAAAAGTTCACAATGCTACTGCAGATGCAATATAATAATGTAGACAACATTGAATAAATACATTTTCGTCAGGTTAGATACTGATAATTAATCACTTAAACCCCTTTATCTAAACCTCTCTACATAACCGTCGGACTCGCATGTCCTCCATGTCTGTAGTTTTTTTAAACACTTTTCACTCGTGTTTGTAGTTCTGACCGAATCCTCGTCCAACGTGCGGTAGGTTGTGGGCAATATCAGCCGTTAGAGTGTGCATCGATCTGCACTTCGGATTCTGACCGGATATAGTAGACCATCCGGGTCTCTTTGGGACACTCATTTCAACATACTACGATTTGGGACGTACT
Source organism: Rhinichthys klamathensis goyatoka (assembly GCF_029890125.1). Classification (NCBI taxonomy): domain Eukaryota; kingdom Metazoa; phylum Chordata; class Actinopteri; order Cypriniformes; family Leuciscidae; genus Rhinichthys; species Rhinichthys klamathensis. The sequence continues at coordinate 89,376 of NW_026606939.1, forward strand.
AATTCTATATTCGAATACTATAGGCTTTATGCCGAGCATCACGTGACCAAGCCGGAAAACAGATCACATCGCTTCCGATTCAGGTCTTTTGTATGTGCTTCATGAAATTTTTTGCGATTTTACTCAAGATAACTTAAAAGGAGCAAGCAAAAATGAGCATAACCAATGTCCCTCGCATGTGGAGATTGATATTTAAAAGTTTTTTCATTTTTCTTCTTCACACTAACGTTTAGATATTTAAACAGCATAAAACACCAATAACAAAGTGAACTTAGTAGGTTAGCTGATTACCTTAAAAATCCATAGATATCGTAGTTAGTTCTTACGGCCGTTAACACTTTCTCTGACAAGCGGATGCAATGAGACCCGTTTTGCGGTTTGGTCACGTGACGCTCGGCATAAAGCCTGTTTAGGACGGATAGTATGCGAATTGGGACGCAGCATTGAATTGGGTGTGTCTGATGAGGGAGACATGCAAAATGTGCAGTGGCGAGAGGTCCCCAGGACAGGTTTGAGAACCACTGCCCAAAATTAATCATAATGTCACTAAAATACTTCTGCAAGTAATTTGTTACATGTCATCAGGGTTTGAAATTAACACCCGTCAAATGCGGGTAAAAATCAACTGGCGGTTAACACTGTCAAATCACTAGCCAATTTGGCAGGTTACTTATACTCACTTTGCTGGGGAAGTTTATGTAATCCAAATCTGCGCAAATTTAGTCCAAATACTAAATATTAATAATTAAATACAGCGTAGCCTATTGCGCAGAATCTGTGCTTACTTGAACACACACGTCACTACGCAGAAAATAACGGCGCACTTGTTCATTTTCATTGAATTAATAGCGGAGATTAAACAGATTTTGATTAACAGAAAAGACATTGGTATTTTCCAACATCCCACATTTTTTTATGTTCTTTGTACTGTATTGATCTGTTTAACATTTTTGGTGAAAATGATGAGGATGAAAAGGGAAGGGAGGAGATGGCTGGATGACAGGATTTTGTTTGAATAAGAAATGAATGTATGAAATCTATATTTGCTGTGGCCTAGTTAATCTGGTTTATTTCTTCTTCTTTTTTTGGGGGCTAGTAGAAGTTCTGAATGGCCAGTAACTTGAATTTGAAAAATGTAGTAGCCAAATTGAGTGAAAAGTTAATTTCAAACCCTGCATGTCATTACTAATAAGAGGAAATGTGCATGTTTTTCTTCTTTCCCACAGAGAGATCAGGGTTATTACTACGGGTATGTGTACTTCAGACAAGTGCGAGACAAGTCGCTCAAGAGGGGCTACTTTCAGAAGGTACGACCAAGATGATTTGGCCCTCACCATGAACCTGATGCCTCATGACAGACATTGGGCCCTATCTTGCACCCGGCGCAAATGACTTTGTACACTGACGCATGTATCATTCCTATTTTGCACCCGCGCAAAGCGGGCTTTTCCCTCCACAGACGCACACCGGTAAACTAGGGAATGAACTTGTGCTCCCTGGGCGGGTCGGTGCAAAAAGGAGGCGTGTTTCGGCGCAAACATTCCCTAGTGCTGTTTTGCAGTTCCAGAAAACAATTGGCGCGTCGCGCGTTGTTCATAATGCTATTTTAAGCGCGCATGCTTGGCCATAATGTAGCGGTGCACAACGCGCATACACTTTGATTCTCTCATCAACACAGATGCAGCAGTTTTTATTTTTGCAAATCATACATTATAACAAGGAAAAATATTAACACATGAGGGAAATCATTGTGGTGTCCATGAAGATGTAAAAAAAAAATGTAGGCCTAAATCTAGCTTACACATTTACCCACATTTTTCAGGCTAATCGTAGTAATGTTGGATCAGACCTGTTTGCCAATAGTGGCAAGACACACATGTATATAAGGACATCTGCCAAATTAGTTTGTCCGTCAAGAACCAGGAAAAAAAAATCTCCCATCCCCATACAACGTCACTTCTCTGTCTTTCACTGCCCTGACAAGAACGTCGGTCTCCTCGGCTGTGAACCGCTCCTGGCGCGCGCCTGGTAAATCCGCCATAATAATAACAATCTGCCATGCAACATGCGCGCCTTCTCTTAAAGGGTGTGTTGGATGACGCTCTGATTGGTTTATTTCACGTTACGCCCAAACCACAGCTATGAATAATGAAGCTATTTCAGACCAACCCCTTTTAAACTTGCGTCGGGCGCAAGAGTCATTTATCCCGCCGGTAAAACAGCAACAGCGCCCAAGACCCGCCCACAAAGTTACTTGCGTTTCAGATCGTTAAAATAGGGCCCATTGAGTTGATCAGGGAAGGGATGGATTTAAAGTGACATTTGGTAGTTGTTGTACATTTACATTTATGCATTTGGCAGACGCTTTTATCCAAAGCGACTTACATTGCATTTCAAGGTACACATATACGTTCTTATCAGTTCTTGCTTTCCCTGGGAATCGAACCCATGACCTTGGCGTGGCAAGCGCCAACGCTCTGCTATTTGAGCAATAAACAACTCCAAAGAAGCTTTTTTTGTATTATCCACCCAAGAGCTAATTCCTGGTCATTTGGTGCACATTATATCTTAATTTATACACATTATGTTCCTGTCATCTACTCAAATGGACCCTTTTCACATTTCCAGGGTTCTCAGAAGCACAAGTCGTGTGCAACAGTGTTTTTGTCCATACATTTCTCCCATAAAGCATTATATGTGCGTGTATCGTTAAAAATCAATTTCCCTAGGAAGAAAATTAGTTTTTACTTATGTATCCCGAGTGCTGCGCTCTATAACCATGACCGAGAGACTACAGCAATATTTTTTCGTTTCCATTTCTAGAAAAAATCTATGATAGTGTTCCCACAACTTTCATAAAGAAAAAATAGACTTTTAGACGTTAGTCTGTGAGAAGCCTCAAATGGTTTTTCGCTCTATTTTCTCCCAAGTTTGCTTCCCATGTTTTAGTATCTTTACCTTCGCTGCCAGCTACGCTTAAGCACAGCACTGAACAAGTCCCAACACCACACGAGCATCCTGCGTCTGATTTTCTGAAGTGTGATTCTGATCTATCACCAGCGGCGCGAACGTTGTTCACACCCTTAAAATAGAGGCGGAGATTAGCTGGTAGTTCTGGAATTTTTCAAGAGCCTTTAATTCTCGTTATTTTTGAAGACACAGGTGCTTTCTGGGACCTTTTCTGCCCTGCGGCTTCTTATGCAATTCTTGAGGTGATTCACTGAGCTTTTATAAAACGTTGTGGTTTTTGACATGAGCCGACACAACCCAGTTTGTTTTCTTTGCTAACGGAACGATGTTAGCTACTCTACAGTTGTTGTTTTTCCACTTCCAACTGATTTCTGATGCATCTGCATTTGGTCCTTAAATCTATAAAGCCTACTGTATTATATTTGATACACAAAATTATAAAGCCTCTGAATGATCAACATGATCAAAATGTTGCTGAAAATCTGTTGCACACAATCTACTACATGCCTTCTGTCATCTAATTTGATAGTTAATACTTTTTAAGCAAGTAAATGTCCTTTTAGTGTGGTTAAATATTTACTGTTTTTTATTAAGTAATGTAAACATAAGAATAACTTTTATATTATTAGTAATGTTTCAAGATGAACACTATCCATACATCATTTTTAAATCAAATATGATCCATCAGGCTTTTGATTTCATTTCTCAATCATTATTGTATTGCATTGGTTTATGTTTTAACTACAGAGCTTTGATCATAAAACTAAGCATTTAAATATATTTTGGTTGATATATAGTGACGACTGATATTTATATGCATTTAATGTAAGCGTCTGCATTAGTGTCAAAAAGATCTAATTGATTTACATTACAAGCTATTAGAATTTCATCTTACTTTTTGACCATATAAATATCAGCATTTGCACCAAATTGCATATTTTTGCACCATTTGGGTCTCTTATTAGAATTGATTTTTTTTCTTCTCAATAATCTCGCCATATCATACTATATGAGCCATAGAAGTCTGAAGGATCAATTATGATGTACATACAATGAAATTAAGCTCCAGAAATGACTTTAAATCACACATTAATGTGTCTTAAAAGTAGTTTATGCAGCATATTACAGTCCTTCCAGAAAAACGCAGAGTTTTTTTGTGATTGTTGCGGGCAAAAATCCTTGATTATGCGGCCCGTTTTCTTAAAAAATGCGATGGAATATGCGGGATATTTATGCAACTTTATGCGATGAAATTGCGGGAACTTGCAAAAACTGCGGTTTGATTCCCCCAACACTGTTCTCACTAGGCTACTACCTTAATGTAAAGAGTAATTTCTTATTACTTCCTATGATAAGCAAGCATAACTACATCACAGAAAGTGCTGGAATATTTAAGTTCTCATCTTGTTATTTTTCAGACCTTAATAAACATATCAAACTTATAAAACATTGATGAGTCAAACAAGTTCTGTAGCTTTACAAAAGGAATATGCTACAACTTCTGTGAAAATTAATAAATAAAAAAAATAAAAATAAAGTGTGCTCCTGTTTTACAGCTTTTCGATGATGTTCACGCCGCGTAATTACCATGGCAACAGGGGGGAATGGCTGCTCTTGTGTGAAGCAAACTTTTTTGCAACAAAAATGCGAGGATTATGAAATCATGCAAGCCCCGCATATTTTGCACGGAAATCTGCAATTTATGTGGCGAAAGTGCGGCGTATTTGAACAAATGCGGCCCCCGCATAAATATGCGGACTTTGGCTGATTATGCACTAAATCATGCGATCGCATAATCACGGTTTTCTGGAGGGACTGATATTAGAATGTATGCCAGTCTGAGAATGAACTATTAGCTGAACTATTCCTTTAAGATCTCGTCTGTTGTGTTCTGGCCTGTATCCTGAGAGGATTTGTGAACTTCTTGACCTTTCTCTCATCATGTATGCATGTGTGTCTCTCCTCCAGTCTCTGGTCCTCATCAGCAAGCTGCCGTACGTGACCTTTTTCCACTCTTTGCTGAAGCTCATCGCCCCGGAATACTTCGAGAAACAGGAGCCGTGTTTAGAGGCCGGTGAGTCCTGAAAACATGGACAAACAAACCAATTCTGATAACAAATCAAACTCTGCATCATTAGTGCTCTTTGCAAAATCAAGCATCATTATTAGTACAACATTTCAAAATCATCATGTATACGAAACTTGCTTAACTCATCCTGCACTTTGATTGGATGTTTGTGTGGTGGATAGAAAACAAACAAGCAAAAAAAAAAGTAGACTTGCATTGAAAAGGAGCTGGTGCTTTTCACTTGTAATGGTTGTAATCAACCATAACCACAATGCAACACTTCCCTGCCATATCTTGCCACCAGAAACACCTCAAAAACAGTAACTGCATAGCAAAATATTTCACAAAAATGTATTGTTGATATTTGTTAATTATTAGGGGTTCAAGCACAAAGTGCTGAAACCCTATTGTAATTGTAAGGATTTGTAAAACTGATCGTGCAGACCAAACCGTAAGAGCTAGAGACTTGAAACCTGGCCAGATGGTAGGCCTCAATTTAGGGAGAACCTATCAGAGTATGACCCCGATTGGCCCATAGGTGGCGCTACAGCAACCAAAAGTACAAAAACGCTCATAACCACTGTGAT
>NW_026606939.1:100000-147500 GCF_029890125.1 Rhinichthys klamathensis goyatoka
ACTCCCTCACAGCAGCTCGGATTACCTGATCACTCGCTCAACTGTAGTAAACACGACACAATGGCAAGTGTAAATGTTAGTTTAATTCAGCCATATATGTTTGAACCAGAATCTGATTCAGAAGAAGAGGAAGAGTGAATTATACAGGCTCTACAAGTCCATGAATCAGAATCATGATGCGTTTTATACAAAGTCAGACACATAACGGTAATTGATATGATTAGCCTTTGGCTTGACTATGTTATCAAACAGCTAATAATGTGTTGCTAATGTTACATAAACCATGTTCCCGTTCGCCATCTCAGACACACTGCCTTCTAAACATCACTCAACTAATGTGCTGATTTACAATCCATCCAATCTGATTTTAGAGCTGAAACTCAATTTTATGAGATTCCTTAAGATGCCTGCAGTCGTCTAGCATTTGATATGACAATAAATCTTTAGCTATACTTTTTGATGACTTCACTCTACATTAAAAATGCAGGATGAAACCTCGGCACCATGTTTCTTTCTGAGTGCACATGAAATGTTCTCAGGACTAATTGGATGATGCTGTCAGCAACTAATTAACGTGTAGTACCCATTTAAACACTAATTTTATTATATTTAAATCCATTCTGAACAATTCTGCATTTATTTATTTTTTTCAGAAAATGTGAAATTACAAATTCAGTGTGCATCCGAGTGCATGGGATGTATTGCAGTACTTAAACAAGTTTAATGGCTCTGTGGTGCTGAGTTGAATGATGACCACGCTGCGGTCGACCTTGAGGGGCGGATAGATTATTCATGCAGTGTGTGTGTGTGTGTGTGTGTGTGTGTGTGTGTGTGATGTACAGAGACAACAGAGACACGTTACCCACCACAGACTCAGACAGTGTTGAATATGAGCAGAATGCGGTTCCAGAGCGAATGCTGACTTCTAGATCACTCTTTTTAATGCTGGTTAATGATGTGAATTTAAAGCAATCTCTCTGTGTGTGTGCAGTTGTATCTCTCCTCTGCGTTACTGCAGTGACTTCCGGCCGTACTTCACTATTCATGACAGTGAGTTTAAGGAATACACCACTCGTACACAAGCTCCGTAAGTAAACCATGTGTTGGATGAGTGATCCTCAGTCTTTTACATATATATATATATATATATATATATATATATATATATATATATATATATATGTACACACACTCAAAATATAATACAAACATAACAAACAAATATAATACAAACAAAACATAATGTTTTAGATTTAATATCTATAAAATATATTAATATTACAAAGATTAATATATATATATATATATATGATGTTTCTTGAGCAGCAAATCATCATATTAGAATGATTTATGAAAGATCATGTGACACTGAAGACTGGAGTAATGATGCTGCAAAGTTTTTAAATATATTCAAACAGAAAACCGGTATTTTAAATTGTAATAATATTTCACAATATTACTCTGGGTTTAAAATATATATATATATATATTAAATAAATGCAGCCTTAGTGAGCAGAAGAGACTTATTTTAGAAACATTATAAATCTTACCGATCCCAAACTTTTGAACAGCAATGTATATACACTTCACTGTACACACACACAATATAATACAAAACAAAATATCATAACATTTAGTGAAAGCAATTAAATTATATATATATGTGTGTGTGTGTGTTCAATACATTTATTTATTATAATGTAATTTAATGTATTAATATTTGCTATACTCTATTAAATATTGTCATATTCATTTTATTATACTATATTATTGTAAATGTAATTTATAAAATAACATTTTATTATATTTTCCTTCTGGTAATGTTTATTTAGTTGTTAATATATTAATATTTGTATAATTTAATTGTTTTCATTAAATATTTTTATAATAATTAATTTAGTTTTTAATATATTCTGCTTCAATTATTGTAATCTGTTTCATTTTATCATGTGATATCATTTATAGTATTATTTTATTTAGTATATATTAAATAGAGTATAAAATACTACTATAAATACACTAGTATAGTATGTATTTTAAAATGTATAGTGTGTGTGTGTATAGACGGGTTTGTGATATTTTGAGTTTTTTGTGCTTTTGACCTACAAACACAGCATGTAATTCAATCATTGTCAGGATGAGTGTATAATCAATACGAGGTTGTTCGTTCAGATCGAGGGATGAGGGTATTTCTGGAGCTCAGACAGGAAGTGTGTGTGTGCTGTGACATGTGACACTCTTACTGGGTTCCTGTTAACCGTATCTTGTGTTTGTGTGTTGTGCTGTAGGCCTTCGGTCATTTTGGGAGTTACGAACCCATTTTTCGCCAAAACTCTCCAGCACTGGCCTCACATCATCCGCATCGGAGACATGAACCAAGCAGGTTCTGGCCTTTCAATAGTGATTAAATGCATGTACAATTAAAGCTAATGAAGCATTGACATGTTTGAGCAATATTATGACTTTCAGAAGTTTAAATGAGCAATAAAGCATACAAATCAGACAAAAAAAAAATGACTGAGGTTGTTGGCTTTGTTCTTTATTATAAATATCTTAATTTTTTTTGAAGGAGAGATGGCTAAACAGATGAAAGTGAAGAAACTAAAAAATCTGAAGACTTTGGACTCAAAACCTGGTGAGACTTGAATGAGAAACTATCATTTTATTATGTTCTGTATTCATGTAGGTTTTCTTCTGGTCTTTGTATTTCTTTCTGTTCATGTTTAAATTTCCAAAAGCAAAATAATTAAGTAAAACTCAGTGTTTGTTAGAGTAAAGTAACTGAAGGATTGTTCGTCTCAGGTGTCTACACTGCATATAAACCTTTCCTGAACAAAGACGAGGACATTATCAAGCAGCTCCAGAAGGTGAGTGTCTCTCTGGTGTATTATATCACTGCTAAAACATTCAAGCAGACGTATTAATTCAGTATTTTTGTGGTTAACTTCAGGGAGTTCAACAGAAGCGTCCTTCAGCGGCCCAGAATGCAATTCTGCGCCGATATTTCCTGGAACTTACACAGAGTTTCATCATACCACTGGTAGGAACGTTTCTTTGCATACAAAATCAATGATACGACGGCATTTACACGCACCTAGAACCTAAAATAACAGAGTTGTTATTTTTAACTAATACTATTGAAGTTGCTTTTTTCATTTGAAATAAAGTTGAAAATAACTGAAACTAAACTAAATAAAGTAACAATGCATAAATAAAAGCTAATTTAAAATATTTTAAGAAATAGTATAATATAGTATATAAATAATGCTAAAATAACACTGGTCCTGACTACCTCAAAAACATGGTAAATGCAAGTCTTTAAATTCCAGACCATTCATTTAGGATATAATTTTACAATTAATGTTATAATATGTTTGATCTGCAGGAGCGTTATGTGGCCAGTCTAATGCCTCTACAGAAGAGCATCTCACCCTGGAAAGTATGTTTTATTTTTTCTCTCTTTCTTTTAGAATTAATTTAGCGACTTTATTATGTTTATTGTATTACTCTTTTATTATGTTCCTTCTCTCATTTCCCAGAGTCCTCCACAGCTGCGGCCGTTCAACCAGGAGGAGTTTATGAAAACCCTGGAGAAGGCCGGACCTCAGCTCACCTCACGACTCAAAGGAGACTGGATCGGCCTCTACAGGTACAGATGCTCTCAAAAAAAAAAAAAAACATTGTTATATATATATAATTTATATATTGTCAAATGTATTTTATTAGTTTATATATCAATCTAATTTATTAATTTGTTTATCAAATTCAATTAAAATGTATGTAATTTACATACATTAAATAAATTATATATAATGCATTTAATTTTATATATATTATATAATGTTTATATTGCATCATATATATTTTATTTCTTTTATATAAGTATAAATATATCATTTTATTAATATATATATAAAAATTATTTACATTCTATATCATTTATTTAATTAAATTATATTTATATATTTATTATAAATGTATCATTTTAGCAATATATATAATTTAATATTTATAATAAATTATATATATTAAATTATATATTTAATTTAATATAAATATTAAATGATATATATTAATACAAATATATATTTATAATACAATATATACAGGTATTATAAATATCATATATAATTTCAATATTGTATAATATATATTCTGTTTAATTAATATATATATATAATTTATGAATGCATAATTCTCTGCTCTAATAAATTTCTTCAAAATTTTGCGTACTTTAAAGCTTGCTCACAAGCCGTAATGAATCCTGATTTGTGAGCTGTGTGTTCTGTTGAGATGCTTCTTATCAGTATCACTCTCAAATTGCTCTGAAATATTTGTAAGCAAATCAGTTTCAATCAGAAAGTGATTTTAAAATGCTTAACCAGTTATCATGGAAAAGTTAGGATGTTCAAAATACATCCTATGGTCTTCCCGACAGGCTTGAGAATGACTCCTGAATTCCAATTCAATTCTTGAATTTGAATTGATGTCAAAAACAGGATCTAGAATTACAATTCGAATTTGAATTAAAGGAAGCAGAATTGCAATTCAATAAAAAGAAATTCATATACACATTTTAAGTGAAGTGTTTAACAATGAAGCTTTACAGTATTTGTCAGATATGATTGCATTACATATTCCATAATCCCTAGTACAAATTCAACTTCCTGTGGGGCGGAGTCAATTCAAATTCCAATTCATGGAAGAGGCCAATTTTGAAATTCTGAATTTTGCACAAGCCTGCTTCCCAAACAAATCTTTTCTTCGATATAAAAGGTTTTCCTTTAAATGCATCTTCACTGTTTCCGTCTGTTCTCGCGCAGGCAGTTCCTCAGGTCTCCTAACTTCGATGGCTGGTTCAGAAACCGCAGGAAGGAGATGATGCAGAAGCTGGAAGCTCTTCATCTGGAGGCTCTGTGTGAGGAAGACCTACAGCTGCGGATACAGAAACACACCGAGGTGGAGACGGTCGACCTGGTGCTCAAACTCAAGGAGAAACTGGTCAGTACTGCAGTCGTTCTGTGTGTGTTACGACAACAGTTCTGGAGTGGGATTTTCTTTGTGTAGGAGTAGTTCACTTTAAAATGAAAATTAGCCCATGATTTACTCACCCTCAAGCCATCCTAAGTGTATATGACATTCTTTCTTTCAGACCAATACAATCAGAGTTATATTAAAGGTGCATTGCGCAGCTCTCTGAGTTTTTGCAGAACTATGCCCCCTCTGGCGACAAGCGAAACTGCCTTACTGTCTTTGTCTTGCGTGGAGTTTGCGTTGGGGTTTATGAACTACAAGCCGGTCTTTGAATCCATCTTCTACTTTTGTCGAAAGTTGACTGAAGTTTTGTCGCTCGAGTTGTCTTCGCTAATACGGAGAATCGCGGCGAATACACAAACCTGCCAGACATAGCCAGCTGAGCGTGAACGCGCATGACGTCACGCCCAGTCTCACGTTCCGGCCCGAATCCCTCTTATTTATTTTACTGTACAGGATTATAGAGGCAATCGCAGTGATCAGAGAAGGGCTCATTCAGCCCATCAGGCAATTGTTTAAGCATGTATGGGTTAGAAAAACGGGTATTTTTAACATGAAATGTTGCGCAATGCACCTTTAAAGTAACACTATGTAGTTTTTCAACCTTCATAATATATTTCCAAGACCCTTGTGATGGTACATCGACTTACAATAGGTTAAATGACACGTCTGCCACAGCCTGACGTGGTCTGTATCGCTTTTACTTGCACTATGTAACTTCGGGTTTCGGGTAGTAACCCGAGCACAAAAAGAACTACAAAATTCGACTGCTTTACGGCATACGTCACTTCCTCAAATTGTCTGTGGCCATTGTTGACTCCAAAGCCGGTGCTGGATAAACAGCGAGCGTGCGTGCGACGGTAGGCTAAATTATTTACGACAGCGGTAATGGACAATTCCGCTTCCAACCTGTAGGGCGACCGCAGAGGAAAAGTTCCTTGGTGTTGCTTTAAATGTCCCGTTCTTCTTGTTTTTTTGAAGCTTTGATTGTGTTTACAGTGTGCAATATAACATGTGTTCATGTTTCGCGTGTAAAAAAACACAGTATTTTTCACACAATTTACTTATCTGTATACCGCTGTTTTCACTGTCCAAAAAACGGCCCGATGACTTCCTTGTTCTATGAAGTCCCTCCTTCAGAAACACGTAACGAGTTCTGATTGTGCCAGCGGGTCCTGTGTTGTGATTCGACAGCAGCTTATCGCACGTTGCCCGGAAAAGTCACGCCTCTTACCATGCGCAGCTGAAGTGCTTCTTCTCCGTGGGAGCGCAACAAGACCACGCCCCCTTTTTTTGTGTATTCCTGTGGGCGGAGATTAGTCGAAAAGCTGTTCTAGTTACGTCATTAAAAAAGGAAGTAGAGGGATGTAGTCCAAACCGGCCGTTCGCTGTATGCTTTGAAAGGGGACTTCTGTTAAATAAAATATCTCGCTAGGCATTGAACTTTGAGCTTTATCATTTTACAGGTATTATTTACCGTAATTCCTCAAATAAAGGCCGGGGCCTTTATTTACCTGAACTGCAGATGGTAGCCGGCTTTTATTTGAAGCAGGCTTTTATTAGAGGCAGGCCTTTATTTCTAATTCGCGATCCCCGCCCGCCCGCCAGCCAAGTTTCCATGGTGACACGTCATGCTTGGCACGTGTTCACCACAGCCAAAATAGCGCTGTATGACAGATGTAGCGCTTTTATTTCTAAATATTAACAAACTTGCTTACCATGTCATCAACTATCTTCTATTCTGACTCTCAAATCCGTGTAAGTGAGTTTGTTTTGTCGTTTAAAACCCTTTATAAATGATCTTGATCTGTAACGTGAGATGGGCACCGCAGTTCGGAGATTCCTGTTGTATTTGTTAAGTTACAGCGCGTGAATTCTTCAGTTTCTCCCGAAATACATGAAAGTAAGTGGCCGGTGAACTGGGAGAAGAATAGATTAAACTTTATAGTTACTTACACACTGTGTATCTGATATGAATAAAACACGTCGCCAAATATATTTGAATGGATTGTTATTGCTGCTTCCATAGACACCATTGTGTATTTTACAAACTATAAATTTATTGTTTTGCTATAAATCATATCTATTTAAATGTCTGAAACCTAAAATAAACATGTGGTTAAAAACACTGAATAGTTGTGATATATGACAAGCGCTGAGCGCGTCCGTCTTTGAGTGTACATTCATTTAAAGTGTACCTATTCACACTATTTTTTCCCCGGCCTTAATTTGAGACCGGCCTTTATTTGTCCGCGTTGACCACGCCCCCGGCCACTATCAGAGGCCCGGCGTTTATTTGAATACCGGTCTTTATTTGAGGAATTACGGTATACTCTAACAGCAACATTACACACTAACTAAAGTTTGGAATCGCGAAGAACGGGACCTTTAATAAACACCCTGATGCTTGCGAGCTTTATAATAGCAGTGGATTGTAATCATCAGATTGAAGCTCAAAAAAGTGCATCCATCCATCATAAAAGTGCTCCAGGGGTTTAATAAAGGCTTTCTGAAGCAAAGCAATGAGTTTGTGTAAGAAAAATATTCATATTTTACACGTTACTTAAGCCCCTTTCACACAGCGCGTTGATCCCGGGAAATTGCCAGAATGCCTTCTGTGTGAACGCAAACACGACCCGGGATTGATGCCGGGTTGACTTGCCGTGTTCAGTCCCGGAACGCGCGCTGTGTGAACAAAAGCCGTAATCAATGCCATGTCGTAATGATGACGCTGAAGTGAAGTGAAATCAGGCTAGTAAAACGGTGCGTAATGCGCTAGTTTAGGGGTGTAACGATACTCTCATGTCACGATTCGATACATATCACGATCCTGAACTCACGATACGATATTATTGCGATACTCCAAGACATATGGTTAAAGATTAAAATGCTAAATTTGATATTACATTGTGGGTGTAAATTAATAGGTTTGGACTTGGTGCTGGAAACCCAATGCACAGGACAATAGAGACACCAGAATAAAAAATATTGATGATTCTGAAGCTGATAATACAGAATTATTTTAGACGAACATGCTTTCTCTCTGACTAGATATTTTTAAAATAATGTAGGCCACGTTTTACTGGCAACATCAGACGTTTGGCATTATCAGGATCCACAAATAATCCCCCATTGCATTATTCTACATTATATTCAACATTATAGTTTAATGTAGTACTGAGAAACTCTGTAAACTTGAATTTTTTCCTCGCATAGCCATTTTTATTTTGGGTGAACTAAACGCAATACATATTGTCACTATCCACAATACATATTGTTGCATTTTTGTATTGCAATATATTGTGACACGATATATTGTTACACCCCTACTAGTTTATGATCGAATCAGAGAATAAAATGCACAAGTGTGGAGAGAGAGAGAGAGAGAGAGATCGCAGCTCATAAACAAACTTACGACGCTGCTGAGACATTACATGTCACATCGATGTCACGTGTCTTTACGGGATTTTTACAGGTTGTGTGTGAACGCACTCAGTGTGAATGAGGCAGTGTGAGGCCCCGTCCACACTACTGCGTTTTCGTTTAAAAACGGAAAAAACGAAGACCTAAAATGGAGAAGTTTAGAAACGCTGCAGCTCCGTTTTGCGTTTTGAATCTCCGGAGGGCGTTTTAGTGAAGACGGGACAAAACGGAGGACTTTAGAAACGATGGCGCAGAGGCTCACGCTCGGCTCTATGATTGGGTGTCATCAGTCATGACGTATCCTTCCCTGATTCGTCAGCCACCCATCACACGTCAATCCGTTTCCTGTTTACACCGGCACGCGCATGCCCAGTGTTGGTGAATGGTCACGTGATCCGCGTTTTCAGGCGTTTTAATGTGGACGGAGATCAATTCTAATACGCAGATAAAACGCTGGTGTGGACGGAGATCGTATTCGTTTTAATTCTCCGTTTTTAAACGAAAACGCAGTAGTGTGGACAGGGCCTGAATGAACCAAAATCAAACGAACCCAGGTCAAATCCCGGGTCACTTTATCCATGTATTTTCCGGAATCTCTGTGTGAAAGAGGCTTCCGGCCAAACGGCCATGCGAGGTCTACTTGCGGACAAAGCGCAACCTACACAACTTATGACGTCAGAAGTAGAGTAGTGCGTCATGGCGTAGCGTAAATATCAGCAATGCGTCGCATTACTCGCATAAGTTGCACTTTAGACTTTAGTGGAATCCGTATGTTCGTTTGGCCGGAAGCTAGAATTTTACTTTGTGTAACGTGTTAAATATGAATATTTTTCTTACACAAACTCATCGCTTTTTACAACTTCGAAAAGTCTTTTTTAAAGGGGTCATATAATGCCATTTTTCTACAAGCTAATATGATTCTTTAGGGTCTAAATTAAAAGTTTGTAATATACTTTAATTAAAAATTCTCATTAGGATTGTAAGAAAACACTTATTTTACCTGGTCAAAAACAGCTCTGTTTTCAGCACGCCGTTTCAGTGCATATGACTTTAAATGATAATGAGCTTTGCTGACTCCGCCCCTCTGTTCTGCGCATACACCGTTTGTAACACAATAACACAATAACCATAACACGTTGTTCAGTATAAACGTGGGATTATGAATTATATTGAGAACGTCATACATAGAAAACATGCCGTAATGTACCCTGAGTGTAAACCTTAGCCGCATTCATTGTGAAGCGTGCAGCTAGCGATTTACAAGGATTAATATAAATATTAATATAAAGTTTAATAAAACCTTACACTCACTTCAGTTGTTCTAGAGGTTCTGCAGGAACACGAATAGCTGGTACCGATCTTTTTTCAGGAGCAGCTTCTTAGCAAAACCAGCTTTATACTGACCCTCGTTTATAAAGCAGTCTGGTGTGTGAAATGATTCGCGCAAACATGAGAGCATTGACGTTGCTCGTGGGGAATATTCCCTTCGAAAACAAACTCAGCCACTGCGTCTTCAGCGGTTCGGATTTAGGAACATTAAAATGACTGTGTTCGTTATTACACCCAAGAACAGAACACCACAATCGCTTAGACGCCATTCTGCTCATAGACAGTGCTCCAGCATATCAACAATGACCGCGCCGGTCCGTGCGGACTATGATTGACAGCTGGCTCACGAGCGAGGGCGGGTCTGTGTTGAAACGCTGCTGTCATTCAACACTCGTGGGAGGGGCTTCCGAGCGTGTGACGTCACAGGCTCGAACGGCTTGATTTGAGGCAGGGGAAAACATATAAGGAGATTAAAACAAAACCACTGGATGGATTTTTATCATTATATGATGGTTGTGTACAGACACTGCCAACACACATTTCAGTACAATCAACTTGTAAAAGTGCATGTACCATTAAATGACCCCTTTAATATTTTCTACATTGATTGTACTTTTTTTTTTTTTTTATCTCCTGTTGTGTCTCAGACTCAGGCCGAGAAAGATCAACTCCCTGTCAAACCAGGAACTCTGCCCAAACTACAGTCCCATATCGAGACCATCATACTCTCTCTTCCAGAGGACCTGCAGGGCATCTTACACAAACCACCGAGCCCTTGACCATCAGCCAACGCTGACACACCCCAGACTAGGGCGCATACGGGGTTAACAGACACGACCCCGCCGGGTTTCTGCTGGATCCTCCAAGTGCACTTGCTGCTGCAGATCTGAGTGCCCTTGAACGGACAATGCTGGCATTGCCAAAAAACAGCACAGACGACTGACCGCACAGCAAGTGACTGAGCGCCCGAGGGACGAATGATGGCAGAAATCATGATACGGACACGTTCTGAATCTGAATGCTGTAAGTCTCACTGTGTGAGATCAACATTCCCATTTGTTTTAAACATGAAGACGCTTATAAGATGGAATCAGGAAAAAGTACTGGATCGGAGTGGGCCGGATTCATATTCACCTCCATAATGAAAATATTGAAATGGCATCACTTCCTCTTCTCATGAAACCTGTCGAAAAACATCTTCAAAATGAGGACTAGGGAATAAGAAATTATATTTTAAATCAAGAAAATAAAGCCTATTTTAAGACCATTTAAAATACCATTAATACATATATATATATAATTGCACTATGGCATTATTTTTGTGATTATCAGGTTATATTTCACCCCAATCTGAGGAATTAAGAAACTATATTTTGCATGGATTATTTTCATAATTAAACGCATTTTAAATTCATTACTATAATGCTCCAAATCTAATTTTCATTACTGTGAAAAACACAATGACATTATTTAAATTGTGAAGTATTAAATTGTTAAATATTATTAAAGTATTTATTATTATTATGCACTACATTATTATTCAAAAATGAGAATCACCATGAATATTGAGAAAAACCCAAACATGATGCATTACAAAATTAATGCAGAAATCTCCTTAATTATCAAGAAAATGTCACATGCTAAAAATCTTAATGGGTCTAAAAATAGGCTTTTAGATTTATATTTTGGGGCGAAATGTTCCCTGGAAATGTTTTCATGATATTCAACTGTGTTTTGAATTTGATATTGCAATAACAGGCAGATTTATGTCTCCTTTAACAGAGACAAACACTACTAACCTATAAATGTTGAAGAGTATATTTCATCTTACACATTATCACAGCTTTAACCCTACAGCACAAATGCAATATGAACTTCTCATAATGAAGGCAAACCCAACAAAGACCAGTGCAGTTTTACATGTATTTATTTATTTTTATTTTTAATTCATAAACTGACTAACGACAGAAGGGAAAAAAGCCATTGTCTTTTCCTTTCCTCTCCAGCTTCATTGAACTGAATGACCCGTCGCTGGTCAAACAGAGAGAACTAGTCTAGTTATAACTTTCCAGAGATTGTCATCTTCCTTCTACTTCAATATCATGTACACATCCTCATTCAGAAAATGAATACTTAAAGGGATAGTTCACTTTGAAATGAATTTTTGATATGTTTTAGCTTACCTCAAGGGCATCCAAGATGTAGGTGTCTTTGTTTCCGCAGTAGTTTCAATTTTGATATTTTTAGGTCAAACCGTTCTTGTCTGTCAGTCATATAATGCAGGTCTATGGTCACCACCTCAAAGAGCATGCACAGAGAAGTCCAAATTAAACATGATTTAATGACTCGTAAATGTAAGTACACACTGATGGCCTAAGACACGAAACGAGCGGTTTGTGTGAGAAAACGAACAGTATTTATATCGTTTTTACCTCTTGTAAACACAGCCACGTCCAAGTGATCTGAGGGCGCCGGCGCTTCGGTCTGTGCGTTACAAAACGATATAAATACTGTTCATTTTCTCACACAAACCGCTCGTTTCGTGTCTTAGGCCATCAGTGTGTACTTACATTTACGAGTCATTAAATCATGTTTAATTTGGACTTCTCTGTGCATGCTCTTTGAGGTGGTGACCATAGACCTGCATTATATGACTGACAGACAAGAACGGTTCGACCTAAAAATATCAAAATTGAAACTACTGCGGAAACAAAGACACCTACATCTTGGATGCCCTTGAGGTAAGCTAAAACATATCAAAAATTCATTTCAAAGTGAACTATTCCTTTAAACACACTATAGTCTTCAAATACAGCTTTTCTTCACACTTGCTGGACCGATAAAGGTGAATAATGCGGTTTCTTCGTGCCTTTGATTTTCTGTTTAGCTTGATTTGATCTCTTTTAGGACCAAGTGTGTAGTTTGAGAGTACGTCAGTGCTTTAATATCATGAAATATGATTGTTTGACCTTTAGAGAGAGCTTCTGTTATTTGCACTTTATCGGTGGAATGTGTCGAGCAACAGGAGGTGTTTCTTCTCAAAAATGTGCATAACCATAACACGTGCTCATATTCCATGAAGTGAACCACCAGAAATGCATCTCTTCTGTTGTGTGCCTTGAGCTAGAGAGACAAAGACCGTCGCACTCCTTCACTCTCGGATGTCGGATCATAGGATGCTGATGACTCATGGGACGTGTTGATGAATGAATCTGGGCCTGTGTGACAGGAGGCTTGTGAAAACTGGTTGTTGGGCAACCATTCATGTTTTATATTTGAAGAACAAACCTATTTTAACATGCTTGAATTTTAAAGAGGTATATTCTAATACGCTAATAACGAACTGCTTTTGACACGATGCCTGTTTGTTATACTGATGGATATTTTCTAACATCTGTATTTTTGATCTGCTCATTTATATTGGTAGTTATTGTACAGGATGTTTTATTTGTTGCTGTGGTGATTATTATAGAATGATATCAATGGAAATTTGCGTTGTTTTGTAAACCATGTTCACCAAACCACAGTCCAACGTTTCAGCATAAACAATATTTTTCTATCAAACCCCTAACCACTATTTTTTTTTTCTGTAACCAGAAAAAAAAAAGCTTTTCCCTAGAAAGAATTTCATTGTTCTGTTTCCTTCATGAAGAACAAGTATATATTTTTTCCAGGTGTAAATAAATGTCAATTATGAATCTGTGTTGAGCATAAATCTATTTCTGTTCCTTTTGATTCTAGTATCGGTGTAACTCTAGTATATTTTATTGCTAGCATGTTACTAAAGAAATCACACAAAGCTGTTCTGCCCTTATTTGATCATTATTTCTGTAATGAATGTTTGGTTTAAGAACAGTAAAACTATCGTAGATTGGTATTTTGCTATTCTATTTTAAATGAAATAGGCTACAATTCATAATTACAATATTTTGTAAATAAATACAACGTTTATTGAAGATATTTCAAAGGCACATATTGAAGGCAGACATGTACAAAAATGTATTTACACCAGTAGCAAGTTAAATATACAGTGAATTAGAATTATATATAAGAATGTTTAACAATATTCCATGAATATCCCAAAATAAAACAAATCTGGAGACATATACATTCAGTTATGATTTAGTGTGTTTTCTTCTGTGGCGTTTTATCGTTTGGACAGTTGATCCGAGAGCCAATCCAGTCCTTCATATAAACCTGATCCATGAACCGCACATGTGGGCTGAACGAACCACTGAGAGAGAGAGAGAAACACATGTGACCTCACACATCATCAGCTCTATTCTGCTCATCTGCATTGAGTGTGTGTGTGTGTGTCTCTCACTCACCTGTCTTCCTCTCAGTGTGTGTAAACCCAGTCTGTCTGTCAGCTCAGAGACGGTCATGGCTTTGGGTAAATCCTGCTTGTTAGCAAGAACTAACAGAACAGCGTCTCTCATCTCATCCTCCAACAGCTGAAAAGGTTCAAATGGATTTGATGCTCGTACACAATATTACAAGACTGAATTATACTGAACTAGTGTAATATATCTGATGATATAGATGACGTACCATCATTTTTAGTTCCTCTGCTGCCGTTTCAATCCTCTCAGGATCACTGCTGTCCACCACAAAGATCAGACCCTGAATCACACACACACACACCCACTTTGTTAGGGCATTTCTAAGTGATAAAATATTAGATACATATTGAACTGAACACATAATTACCTTAGTGTTCTGATAGTAATGTCTCCAGAGGCGTCTGATAACGTCCTGACCGCCGACATCCCAAACCGTGAAGGAGATGTTTTTATATTCAACTGTCTCAACATTAAACCCTAGAGAGAATCAGAGTCAGTCATTATCAGTGATTCAGTACTTATGAAATATAATAAACAATAAATATTTGTTTGACCTGAAATTTCTTACCTAGAGTTGGAATGGTTGTGACAACTTCACCAAGTTTGAGTTTGTAGAGGACCGTTGTTTTCCCTGCTGCATCCAGACCAACTTGGAAAATAAATATTCATAACGTTTATTCCACAATGAAAATGCACTAGACTCATAATTGGAATATTTTCTTAAGTTTTATTAAATTCACGTATCAATTAATATGCATCTGTTTGCACAAGAGACATATATTTTTTAAAAACTGAAAAAGAATCAAAGAGTACATTTATTACATTTTCGATAAATAAAAAATGTACTCACCCATAAGCAACCTCATCTCTTTCTTCTCAAAGAGACGTGAGAAAATGTTAGAGAAGAAGACGCCCATTTTTTAAAGTGCAAATGAAAAAGCTTTTTGCTGTATTCAGTGGATGAAGCCCAGATTGCTTGTGTGAAGATGTGTGAGTGTGTGAGTGTTTATATAGGCTGTTTGCTTTCGGTTTGACTGACAGCTCAACACCGCCACTCTCTCACACAAGACGCGCGCAGTTTCTCTCGCGGCAAATCCAACGCGTTCGATATGACGTCACGCCATCATCACGTGACAAAACAAAGTGCAAAACAATCAGGAACAAGACAAGAGTTGTTATTTTGGTAATCAAACAGACAGTATCAGTGAAGCGCTATTTTATTTTAAATAAATAAAAATATATTATGCGTGTTGTACTTTGTACTTGTACTTGTTATAGAAAATCATATTAAATTAAGGGTGACATTTCCACCACAGAATGTCTCAAACTCTGAGCCAAAATGTTGCTAAACAGCTATTTTTAATTTAACAACCATTTGTATGCATCAAAACATAAAATAGTAGCAATAGGAGGTATGCTGTGTAATATGAAACTCAACTTGTGCGGGCTATATAGGCATCAGAAATTATGTTCACAATGCCTGAAGGAAATATAAAACATCGCACATGTTCCTCGTCAGATTTACAGAACTTCTGAAATCTTTATTCAGCTAGGAGATTAAGTTTACATCATAACAATATTTGCTTTTAGACAAGAGTACAGTATGTGACGTCATATCGAACGCGCTGGATCTGCCGCGAGAGAAACTGCGCGTGTCTTGTGTTGAGCTGTCAGTCAAACCGAAAGCAAAAAGCCTATATAAACACTCACACACACACACCAACATCACACTATCAATCTGAGCCTCGTCCTCTGGACATTTATTTTCTCTGAATACAGCATTTTCATCAGCACTTTTAAAAATGGGCGTCTTCTTCTCTAACCTTTTCGCACGTCTCTTGAAGAAAAAAGAGATGAGGTTGCTAATGGGTGAGTACATGTTTCCCCCCCCCCTCAAAATGTACTTGTCTTTACCCCTTATTATTTGATTCGTATACAAATTTTGAACAAACTATTATTTCTCTATGGCGAATATATGCATATTAATTTGCCCTAATTAATGTGTGATTTTGAAAAATGAATCTTGTGCATTTCCATTGTGAAATAAATATATATTTCTTCTTCAAGTTGGTCTGGATGCAGCAGGGAAAACCACAATCCTCTACAAACTCAAACTTGGTGAAGTTGTCTCATCTATTCCAACTATTGGTAAGAAACTCAAAGAAAAACATATTATTTTTCTGCATACATTTTTATTCTATATGTCATGTCTAACTGCTCATGATTCTGCCATCCACCTCCTCTCTCTAGGTTTTAATGTTGAGACAGTTGATTATAAAAACATCGCCTTCACTGTGTGGGATGTCGGCGGTCAGAGTGTCATCAGAGGTCTCTGGAGACATTACTATGTGAACACCAAGGTAACAGAGTTTTATCACTATTTAAGTGCAATCTGATTTGTCCAAATGTGGTTTTATTTGTAAAATGTTGACTTTGCATGTGTGTTTGTGTGATTCAGGGTCTGATCTTTGTGGTGGACAGCAGTGATCCTGAGAGGATTGAAACGGCAGCAGAGGAACTAAAATTGATGATGGAGGAGGATGAGATGAGAGACGTCGTCCTGTTAGTTCTTGCTAACAAGCAGGATTTACCCAAAGCCATGACCGTCTCTGAGCTGACAGACAGACTGGGTTTACACACACTGAGAGGAAGACAGGTGAGTGAGAGACACACACACACACACACACACACACACACACAATGCAGATGAGCGGAATAGAGCTGATGATGTGTGAGGTCACATGTGTTTCTCTCTCTCTCTCAGTGGTTCGTTCAGCCCACATGTGCGGTTCAAGGATCAGGTTTATATGAAGGACTGGATTGGCTCTCGGATCAACTGTCCAAACAACAATAATTCATGATTTAAGTCGACATGAAATGGAAGTTGCGAAAGTCTTCTCTTCCTTATTGTGACGTATATCTGGAACATTGCAGGGCTTGATCGCGCCAGTAAACACGTCATCACAGAAGAGATGTCGCTGCAACAGAGAGGGGAAGTTAATTTGATTAAAGATTAACTTAAAAAAAAAAAAATAATGATGTGCACTGAATCTGATACAACATTTATGATAAATACTGTAATATTCCATAAACAACAAGAATTATCCGTGATTTCATGGTCGCTTTAATACTTTATTTTGTGATTTTTGTGGACTGATACTTGAAAAATACACTGTAATAGAATGTACTGTATATATTATAACAGCCTTCAACTGTTTATTATCTCAAAAGCATTTTGATTTATTAATGTTAAATCAAAACTGTATATTTTAAATTGTTAGTCTTAGCTTTGAAAAATTATTTATACAGTATATATTATGTCATTCTTCAATGGACTTTGAAAGAAAGTTTTCGTATGTGTTCTGTATTTGCACTTTGAAAGAACGACCTGATGTCCACCTGTAATATACATCTGTGCCTTTCAAATATCTCCAATAAATTATGTATTTATTTACAAACATCAATATTCCTATAATAAATACATAGTCAAATTACTGCATGTTTTAGTGCAAAAACAGAACTGCTGTTCCAAAAATATCAATCTGTGCTTGCAAACAGCTTGTAATATGTTTCCTGCTATACAAAAGAGGAGATCAAACACCCTGCAATAAAACAAGATTTTATAAAATTTTTGTGATTTTATACCTGTGGTTATCTTTAAGGTTGCCTTTTTTTACACCCGGCTGGGGGACCACCGATGAAAATTAGCACTTTTGAGCTAACTCGGGTACATTTACATTGTTTCAATGTTGATTAATGTACACTGTCCCCTTTCAAATAAAGAGAAAATGAAGAAAGAAAAAATGAAATGAAAGAAAACTCACTATCTGCAGAGAAGATCTCAAAGACACAGCCTTGCCCAAACTTCTCTCCGTGCTTATCTGTGCTGTACTCCTCCTTTCCCCTGATTCAAGTCACTGAAAGTCACTAGGAATGTCTATGTTGTGAATCTATTGTTTCATGTTTGGTATCATTTTAAATGTCTCAGTGCGATTGGTAACATGGTCTCAATTTCACAGCAGTCATTTGCATTTATGAGAAAGATTGAAAACTTAGGAGAATTCAGTTCCCCTAGGTGGTGTCTCTTTAAGATATCTGGTAATCATGGCTTCTCTCCCTCGAAACTAGGTGTAACACTTAGGGAACCGACTAAAGAGGTATTAGCTAACCCTGCACCCTCTGACTAAGATCACAACTGCTGAGTTTGTGTTTGCACTATCAACAAAATATCCTATCTTTATTTAATCAGGGACAGTACATTAATAGTATACACTGTAAACCCGAATAAGTTGGCACAACTCAAAAAACATTCAAGAAATTCAAAGTTTAAGTAAGCAGAACTGACATATTTTTATTTTATATTTTTTTACATTTGAATTGTTCTTAACTTGAAATGTTTGAGTACACTAATTCATACATTTAACTTAAAATGTCATGTATTCTCAATGTGAACACGTTTATTAGTGTAAACTTACCTAGTTTGCTAACATACTATTTTGTTAACATCTTAACAATAGTATGCTATACATTAACACTTGCAGCAATATAAAGGTTTTATTTGGTTTCAAATCAAGCTCATGCACCACTTGTCACCATGATGGTAACTATCCTAAAACCAACATTAACAGAAATTCTTCTAAATTAGCATAACGAAACATTAATCATTACTAAATCACCCGCTTAACATTAATCTTGCACAAAAAAACATTGTATAACACTTAATTTTAGCATTTACTCTCCCTTTCGAGTGCCATCGGCAAAGCATGCTGGGAAATATACATCCCAGCCGTTTCAGTTAAACTTAAGTTCGTCTAAATTAAAAGAAATTATTTCATAAAACTCAAAACAATTAAACAATTCAGTTTACTTAAAATATATCCATTCTGTGAACTTGAAAGAAAAAGAAAGTGCTAAATACTCATAAAAATTAATTTGACAGAACTAATTAGTTTAATTTAAGTTTTTCCTACTCAAATCAATTAAGTATTTTGAGCGTTAGCGTTTACAGTGTATAACAATATGTAAAATACGCCAGATTTAGCTAATTTTCATCTGTGCTCCAGCATCCCCATTCTTCCATACTAACACACACACACACACAACAGGTGTCTTAACCCCACTTAATTAATGACACGCCCCTTTTGGTCACATGACTTTCCCATTACATAGCTCCTATGCATTATCACACACGCTGTTGGATTCCGTCGGTCCTACAAGCTCCAATAAATTATGCATTTACAAAAAAAAAAGTCTTGAATACTGCTTTCACTTTCTATAACTAAACTGTATTTGGGAAATGGAAAGCTGATTTTTTTTTTTTTTATCTATTAATTTGTCATTTAGCTAGTGTTTTTTTTATCTAAAGTGACTATACAGTAACCTTTATAAAGGTTCAGTCCAGCTGAGTAACCTAGAGTTGAGTGTGTGTTGAACTGCAACACTGTTCATATCACCATTTGGGATCAGACCTTTGGTTACCACCACCAAACTTTAAACACAACATGATGCAATCTTTTTTTTAAATTCCATGTTAGTTAAAACTGTAGGCTAAGTAATTACAATTTCTTATGATAAGAAATTATATTTTAAAAGAATATTTTGTAATATTTGTTATATATATATATATATATATATATATATATATATACATATGTGTGTGTGTGTGTGTGTATTTATACCAATGTCAAACAGCAATACGTATAGGCCTACTTTTAAGGCAAAATTGTATATTTTTCGCTATCGGTTATGTGCACTTATGCCACCTTTTGTTATTTGGTTAATGTTTTTTGTATTATTTTATTGTTTTGTGTGTTACCCTGATGGTGTTTGCTATTTGGTGACCATTTTACGTGTTATTAGTGTTTACAGTTGCTTGATAAACTGATTATAATGAACTTTAAGTTCATTGCATTTGCATCATCTGATTTGTTATGTTGGTAGTGGTACATAGTAACAAATGTAATTGCTCAAATCGCTTGGGAATGTTAAAGGGATAGTTCACCCAATGAAACATGAAATATCTGTCATCATTTACTCGCCATCAAGTTGTTCCAAACCTGTATGTGTTTCTTTCTTCTGTTGAACACAAAATGTTGGTAATCAAAAAGTTGACGGTTGCCATTGACTTCCATAGTTGGGGGAAAAATACTCCATCAACTCTGTCTGGTTACCAACATTCTTCAAAATATCTTCTTTTGTGTTCAGCAGAAGAAAGAAACTCATTGGAACAACTTGAGGCGGGTGAGTAAAATATGACAACATTTTCATTTTTGGGTGAACTATCCCTTTTACATAATTTAGTGACATACAGAGAGACCAAAATGCTTGTAATATTATCACAGTGTTTTTATGGTGAAGGTCTAGCAATCACAGCAACTATTTATGCCTGACCAGACGCTCTGCTCATATTTGCCACACATTTATTTACTTCATTCAATCGAGCTAACTTTAAATTAGACAAAAAAAAAAAGTTTGTTTTGACACGTGAGACACGTTCGGTATGTGACGTCATATCGAACGCGTTGGATTTGCCGCGAGAGAAACTGCGCGCGTCTTGTGTGAGAGTAGCGGTGTCGAGCTGTCAGTCAAACCGAAAGCAATAAACAGCCTACCCACACAGCAGGAGACTCCTAAGCGGATCCGCGTTCAAGTCGCCAAACCCGCGTAACTGTCACATTCGTTTTGGGGCCGCCCAGAGGATCAGCTCCGCCTCCTGGAGGCGCCGTAAATTCTACTGTCAAACAACGGATCCAGTGCGGACCCATGTCGGATCCTAGGACGCGGACGCGCCTTTACTGTAGCTGCTAACGGTTGAACTAACGTTACAGCACACCAGGAGCCGATCATCAGTCGAGCCTTTCTTTGCTGGGACACGGTTGCGCTGAACCCTCTTTTGAGTAAGTAAGTTATTTATATATATAAGTTATATATTGCGACATTGACTGTAAACATTGTTTTTTTTATCATCATGTAAATTATTGTAATGTCGTTGTTTGAAATTATTGACAACTTAAACATGTTCACTCGTGGATAATGATTTAGCGCTAGCTTCTAGCTAGCTGTGCATTGCATAGTTTAACAACAAATCAAAACGCTAAGTGAACATTATTAGCTAACGTTACGTTTATCATGTTGGTTTTAAAACAGTATCGTTAATACAGCGTGTCGGAGCAGCGTCTCCTGCAGCGGGGAGTCACAGGCAGAGGGTCCCTGCAGCGTTCGCTAACGTTAGCTTCTTGTCTTGGGACTGATAGCAGTAAACACTAAATTCATCAAATTCATAAATAAATTTATTTTCCAATAAACTGTAACGTTAGCTGTCATATTTCACGGCAACGCTACCCACGTGAGTGCGGATTTCAACGCTGTTCGTCACTTTGCCTATAGGCAAATATATTATAATATATTATATACACTATAAATAAGATTCAGTGACAAGTAGTAGGCCTACTCGCCCTGTTTAATTTGGTTGCCATGACTTCGCGTGGGACGACGTCCTGTCAGTTGCTCGAGAGGGAGGGATGACAGCTTATTTGACACATAAAAGTCAAGTCTTGTTCCGTATTGAACTGATACGGAACGCACTTTGTTCCGTATTTTTGAGAATCAATTCAGTGCAAATCCATGACAGACACATAGCTTCTAAAATATAAATGTCAGACAGACTATGAATGAACGAAGACCTGCTATAATGGAAAATTCGGGGACTTGGCGCCCCCTTGGCGGGCTCTGACGTGTAATGACGTAAAGTTGGCTCATTGGTCGCACGCAGCTCGCACGTCAGAGGCGCCCGCGCCATTGGATGTGCAGTTGCCCCAGCACAGCCAATAGCCGCCTTTCCACTGCACACGACATTCGCATACGATTGTCGCATTTCGCCTCCTAGTGTCACAGTCGAATGGAACTTTGAAATTAGTCGTGAAGCAACCGTTAAGTTACCCTCGGATATTCACAATGGTTAAATTAATGATTTTAATGAATGTGCTGTAATGCATGCATGAATATCCACACAAAACAAATGACCCTCAATACATCTAAAATAAAAACATTGTAGATTTTATAGAGCTAATCGATATAATTATTGATTTAATAATAATTATTTTTTTTAAATCTGCCATAATTATTAATAACCGTCATTTGACAGAAATAGCGTTTACAGAATAAAAATGATGCACTTGTTTATACAAAAACAGGTAATTAGTCAAATGTACTGTCAGTTATTAAAATGGCATATTACATGTGCATCAGATACCTGTGTGTGTTTACAGGGGATTCACGAGAGATACCTGTCCTAACTGTATTACATGTGCATCAGACACCTGTGTGTGTTTACAGGGGATTCACGAGAGAGACGGACATTTTGCAGGCCATGCAGCAGTGAAGAAATGGACCAAAACAGTGGATCTCTTCCTCTATGATCTAGTTCTTGTTCCTTTGCACCTTGACTTGCACTGGGCTTTGGCTGTAAGTAATTTATGAATAGTAATGCCTTTGTAACAGATTGTTTCCATATTTATACTGTATGATTAAAAGTGTAAAAAAATTATATTTACCTTTACACTATTTTTTTTTACCTTTGACCTCCATTGCTTATCACCAGGTAATTTATTTCCAGTGCTATGACTCCATGGTCAGAGACATGATGAGATCTGCCAGATATTGTTGTGAGTTATGTCCAATTACAACTTTGGTTTTAACCTCAAACGGCTTTGAAGGCATGTATGCATGTCTCGTGTGATTATTTAACAGGAAATACCTCATGGAGGAGAACAAAATCAAAAAAGCCTGCTGCTTTGAGGCTTCCAGATGGACCATCGGCCGAATAAGAACCAACGTATGCATGCCCTCATATAATAAGTTATACAAATATTCTTTAAACTGTGCCCATTTGTTTACCGTTATACTTACTTGGAATTTTGTTTCTAGGCAATTCCCAAACAGCCAAATGGAAATGACTGTGGTGCTTTTATCTGCAAATATGCAGACTTCCTTTCTCAAGGAAAGCCACTTACTTTCAGACCGGTACATGACCAAGCTACAATATTTATATTTCTCAGAAACCTGATTCTTAACACTTGTTTGACTTTATGGTAACACCTTAGAATACTGTTTCTTACTTACTGCATAACTAATAAGGAATTAGGTGATTCTTTATTAACACTTAAGTCACTACTGTTAACTACTAAGGAAGATGTGTTAACTAATCAGTATGTAATATAATTTTATGATTGTGTTAATATCTGTCTGTTTGATTACAGGTGCTGTGAGAAAAAACTCGGTGACGCGGTCAGCCACAGATGCGGAGATGCACAGGTCACCAAGCATGCTATCAGGTGGTTCAACCTGGCTACAGATCGGGCAACAAGGAGACGTGTCCCGCCTCCATCCACACAAACTGAGTAATAGGAGTAATAGGAGAAATGATTAAACATTAAACCATCTTTTTTTTGAACTTCTTGTTGTTCACCAGTTATTCATTTTCTGATATTTTAGCTGTACATAGTGCAGCATTTCATTGAAGTTGTAGCCTAATAGATAAAATATGTTATGTTTACACCGACCTAGGCCTATAAAGCACTAAATTAGGTTTTGACCACAAAATGAATGTAGATTAGCCTGGCCCACATAGGCTACTTAACAAACCAGAATAGGCTATAACCTATAACTTTCCATAAATGTAAATGTCAGTTTTATATTTCCATTGAGTAGTGATTACTTTTGTACAGTAAATTGATGTCTTGTATCGAAACTTTTATGTTAGGCCTATTTACAATATTGTTAGGTTAAAAATACAAGGCGATGCAGATTTAAGCTTAGGTCTATATTGCTGTAGTTACTAGCCTAGGCTAGCCCTATAGTTTTTGGTTTTATCCTATAGTTTAGTTTATCCTACAGCAAGAACAGAAGGGATTTTAAAAATGAGATAAACGGGTCCAAAACGGACCCGGGCCAGATGAGCCAGAATTTTATGAGTCCGTTGCAGGTCCGCGGCGGATGTATGTATTAATTTGCGGGTCCCAAACGGACCCGCCGCAGAGGTAAGGTTTTAATGGCGGATGCGGAGCGGATGCAGCGCGGAGCCACGGCGGGTCCGCGATCCGCCTTCGTTGCGGATCCGTCACTGCGAGCAAGTGGACGCCGATACGGGTCCGTTTCGCGGGTCCGTTCCGGAAGCCGCGATACCTCCGCGGTAGATCCGCCGCGGAGTCCTTTTGCTGTGTGGGTATATAAACACTCACACACACTGAATACACACTATTATTACCAATACAAGCCTTTAACTATAGCCTAGTCGATAGGCAGTGGCCCGTATTTTCACCAAATTCTCGAAAACAGTTGTTCTGTCTTTAGCTAAACATGGGTAACTATTTATCCCGTGTTTTCTCTCTTCTCTTTGAGAAAAAGCAGATTAGATTGCTTATGGGTGAGTACATATTTTTATCCACACTTTGAGTTTAAAGTCTTACAGTTTAGCCCTTGTTGTTGTTATGTTCTTGAATAATTTTTAGCCCACATGGAAAAAATTAGCATATTAATAATATGAAATAGGTCTGATTATTTTACTTATGAATCCATTGTGAAATAAATGTATATTTCTTCTCCAAGTTGGTCTGGATGCAGCAGGGAAAACAACAGTCCTTTACAGACTCAAACTTGGTGAAGTTGTCTCAACCATTCCAACTATTGGTAAGAGAAATATTATGTATTTAAATAAATACATTTGTCATGTCTAACTGCCTTATGTGGACTGTCTGATTATCAATTTTTATTAAATATCCAACTCTTTCCTCTCTAGGTTTTAATGTTGAAACCGTAGATTATAATAACATCTCTTTCACTGTGTGGGATGTTGGTACTCAGACCAAAATCAGAGGTCTCTGGAGACATTATTTTCAATACACTGAGGTAAGAGTTTAACACAAACTTGTCATTATGCAGTATGATTTTGCAGTTATAGCTTTGAAAATGGAGTGGACATTCAGTGTGTGTGTGTGTGTGTGTGTGTGATTCAGGGTCTGATCTTTGTGGTGGACAGCAGTGATCCTGAGAGGATTGAAACGGCAGCAGAGGAACTAAAAATGATGGTACGTCATCTATATCATCAGATATATTACACTAGTTCGGTATAATCACAGTCTTGTAATATTGTGTACGAGCATCAAATCCATTTGAACCTTTTCAGCTGTTGGAGGATGAGATGAGAGACGCTGTTCTGTTAGTTCTTGCTAACAAGCAGGATTTACCCAAAGCCATGACCGTCTCTGAGCTGACAGACAGACTGGGTTTACACACACTGAGAGGAAGACAGGTGAGTGAGAGACACACACACACACACACACACACAATGCAGATGAGCAGAATAGAGCTGATGATGTGTGAGGTCACATGTGTTTCTCTCTCTCTCTCAGTGGTTCGTTCAGCCCACATGTGCGGTTCAAGGATCAGGTTTATATGAAGGACTGGATTGGCTCTCGGATCAACTGTCCAAACGATAAAACACTAAATCATAACTGAATGTGTATATTATGTTTCATATTTTTTAATTTTGAGAAATTCATGGAATGTCTTTATATATAATTCTAGTTCAGTAAATTCGGTATAGTTAATTTACCACATAAAATCAATTTTGGTTCTTCTAATGTTCATGGACTTGCCCACCTTCAATATGTGCCTTTCAAATACAGAATGTATATTACTGAATTTATAAATGATGCACTACTGCTGTACTATGTATGCACTATTATTTTGTTCTACAACTGTATTTAATGTACTGTTAATGTGTTATAAGTTATGTTTGACTTGTTTTAGTGTGTGTTCTGGATGAGCTGATGTCTGCCTGTAATATTGATCTGTGCCTTTAAAATATATAGAATAAATGCTGTATTTATTTACAAACATTAGTTTCACTCTCATTTAAAATATATATATATATATATATTACAGTTTTTCTCAGTCGCTTTGGTGCATTTCTCACATCACTATTTACATTTGCACAACAGTTAGTTCAACCTCCACAACATTTAGTCATTTGTGCACATCATAGTAGCAGTTTCTCATTCCTTCCAACAAATTGCAAATGCTTTTGGACATGCATCAATTGCTTTCATACAACTCTCTGCTGTTTTATAACATTATCATTTGCTTATGTCATGTCAGTCAAAATTAACTATACTTTTGAATGCTGAATAGTCATTCCATATAAAACGAATAGTCCTCATTTCATTGCTTGAGTCATCACATACAAAAATGTTGAACTAGTTGTCAAAATCTGTCAAGTAAATTAAAAAAAATGTTTTATCTTTTTTTTAAAATATATTTTTTTATCCTAAATTGAACAATTTCTCTCAGGTGAACCTCAGCTTTCACTGATGAGAAGGGGTGTGCATGAATGATTTACAGTACTATGTATGGTGTATGTTCAGTTCCAATATGTACTGCAATATTGTTTACAGTTGTGCACAGCTCTATCCAAAGGGAGTTTATGTTTGTTGTAAATAAGGGTGTATTTCTTTTGCACAATGCTGTGAACAAATTAGAATTGCAAAGAGCATATGCAGTAAAAATGTGAAACATACATATTTGGTGTCTTGTACTCAGTTACCTCACTAAATAATGTGTAACTTTACTGTAGTTTTCAAATGGCTGTGCAAATAGTATGTGCTGTCTTGAGCATTTTCAGGTAGTGTCACCAAGATCTGACTTTTTTTGCATTGGAAAACATTTACAGAGTAAACTGCTAATGAAAACATGACAAAGCCATTTGACTATCTTGTTCAGAAACAATGGTGTCAGGACTTTTCATCTTGATGACACTGACACTTTCATTGACATGCATACTTGCTTTTGAGGAATGAGCTATCCATTTTGAGCAAGTGACACGCTTTTGCAGGTTATCAACTAGGTTTTGCAGTTTGTACTAATTGTTTTGAGAACTGCATTAACTGTTGTGCAAATGTAAATAGTGATGTGAGAAATGCACCAAAGCGACAGAGAAAAACTGTAAACAGAATAGAAAAATGGATGATAAATAGTTTTTTGCTCAGTTATGATAGATAGATAGATAGATAGATAGATAGATAGATAGATAGATAGATAGATAGATAGATAGATAGATAGATAGATAGATAGATAGATAGATAGATAGATAGATAGATAGATAGATAGATAGATAGATAGATAGATAGATAGATAGATAGATAGATAGATAGATAGATAGATAGATAGATAGATAGATAGATAGATAGATAGATAGATAGATAGATAGATAGATAGATAGATAGATGGATGGATGGATGGATGGAATAGATAGAAAGATAATGATAGAACGGATGATATAGATAGATGGATGATTAGATAGATTGATAGATAAATAGATGATAGATAGATAGATGGATAGATAGATAGAAGGATAGATGGAAGGATAGATAGATGGATAGAAGGATAGACATAAGAATAGATAGATAAATGGATAGAAGGATAGACGGAAGGATAGATAGATAGAAGGATTGACGGAAGGATAGATAGATAAATAGATAGAAGGATAGACAGAAGGATAGATAGATAAATGGATAGAAGGATAGACGGAAGGATAGATAGATAGAAGGATTGACGGAAGGATAGATAGATAAATAGATAGAAGGATAGACGGAAGGATAGATAGAAGGATAGACTGAAGGATAGATAGATACGGTCATACAAATTTGTATAATTTAACATAGGTCATAATTTTTTTTCTCTTTATTAGTTTAACAAGGTTCAAAGAAGAAAAAATAAAACAAAAGTTAAAAAACAGAACAAAGTACAAAACAAATAGGTCACCATGTGTAATAATATTTTATATCCCATTGCATTCATGAATGTTCAGCAGGTTTCAGTCTGTTTGAACATTTTAAACTAAAAGATCACACATGTGGGTAAACACAAACGATCAATCACAAACTTGATTGACGTCTGAAGTCTTCGGACTCTTCATCGGTGTTTCGTGACGTGGCACCGGTGACGTCATTTCGACCGCGTTGGAGCTGCTGCGAAAATAAGTCTGACGTGTGAAGAAACATTCGCGTTCAAACTGCTGCACTAAACACACTTCCAGCTGGACAGAGAGAAGAAAAGAGCGAGGAAAGTGAAATAAAACGCAAAGAAGAAGAACGCGTTGTTCTGCCGGCTGATGTGGACTGGAGTTTGAGCAGGTTGTTGATATTTCAGTGCTGGAAGCTGCTGTGCTAAAGCGCTAGCGGATAGTTTCACTCCTCTAAGAACTGTTTGACTTTTACACTTTTGTTGTTGTTTTTGAACTGTTTTAACATGGGTTTGACCATTTCAAGCATCTTTTCTCGCTTGTTTGGGAAAAAGCAGATGAGAATTCTCATGGGTGAGTTGGAAACTGTTTTTGTGAGTTAGCTTAGATAACTGGCTATTTTGTGTACAGTAAAAGTATATTTTGCTGTTGATATTTTCCATTAAATTATGTTTTTCAAGCTGTTTCTATACAAGTCTAATATTTTTAATGAATTAAAATGATAGTAAAATAAGTCACGTATCGTTTTAGGGTGTTTACTTTGTTTCCAAGAGAATAGGAGGAAGTATTTTATCATGCAAAGTTTTCCAAAGTGTTTGACGTGATTTGTTTCCTGTTCTCCTTCAGTTGGTCTGGATGCAGCAGGGAAAACCACAATCCTGTACAAACTCAAACTGGGAGAAATAGTCACAACAATTCCAACTATAGGTAAGATAACAGATCAAATACATCAGTCCAGACAAATGAGACACCAAAAACTTATGAATTTATGTATGAAAGATTTGCGAAGAGATGCGGTGCTAATATCCTGTAGACCAGTGGTTCTCAACCTCTCCTGCAGGGACCCCCTGACACACCATGTTTCTGTTTTAACCCTGAAATGGCACACCTGATTCAATTAATTAAAGGCTTAATGAGTCATTATTAGAGTAGGAAGTAGGAATTAGTTAATTGATCAATTAGTCAACTACTCATTAAGCCTTCAATTAATTGAATCAGGTGTGCCATTTCAGGGTTAAAACAGAAACATGGTGTGTCAGGGGGTCCCTGCAGGAGAGGTTGAGAACCACTGCTGTAGACATTATAATAAGTATACCTTCAATTAAGAGATATTCTCACAAAAACATTAATTTTAAAGTAAAATATTTACCTTCAAAAGGATATTTTGCTTCAAGGAAATGAAGCATTGAAGATTTTTCCATTGTTACATTATTTTCATGACTCATACATTGACAGGTTTTGTGATATTTGCCATTGATTTATTACCCTGAAACTCTTATCTTGATGCGAACAACTGCAAAAATCTGCATCTCTTAAATGCTAACGCACCCAACCCTGTGTGATTCCTTTAGGTTTTAATGTCGAGACGGTCGAATACAAGAACATCTGCTTCACCGTGTGGGATGTGGGTGGTCAGGATAAGATCAGGCCTCTGTGGAGACACTACTTCCAGAATACCCAGGTAAACAGATGCATGGATGTCCTCACATCACAGCAGGACGTCCCGTCACACATTAAGATAGTCAAACAACAGTGGAGTTGCAGCATTCCAGCCAAAGAATTGCTCATTCTGCCATGGCCGTTCTGATTGAGTTTGATCGTCCAGCCTTGTGAGCTGCTAGAACAACAACTACCGATGTGTAGCTATAGTTTGGCTGGATGCCGTTGATGTTCTTTGTAGAGGATGTTGGTATTTCTATTAGGATTAAGTTGAACTGGCACGGCCTTTACAAGAGTTTGATTTGGAGAACAGAACAGTTTCTCTTCTGTTCATGTAATTCTCTTTTTCTTTGCTGGATGTTTGATATTATTCATATTATGGATCATCAATTCACTCATAATGGAAAATCGACAGGTTTTATTTGTTAACATTAGAAATAACAATGAAAAATACTCATAAAGCATTTCTTAATCTTTAATGTTAATTTCCACATTTACTCATACCAAAGTCCCTTAACCTGTTAAGCTTCAAGCCCACTTTTGAAAAATCCCCAGAAATGACATACCCAAACTAAAACAGATACAGTTCATGAACCCTTTGCACTAAAAGCACAAGTATGATCTCATTTGAAAGCTGACACCTGGTTGTTTATTGTAAATGTAGAATTAATTATTGTCATAATGAAAAAAACAATTTTAAATAGCTTCAAATTTTTGTAAAGTTATTAGAAATTTATTTTTATGAAACATCTTCATGAAAATAAAATTGAAGTTGGCCCTGGAGCAATCTAGAAATGCACTGCAGCTAAAGCCACATGTCTGACCATTTTATATTTAAAATCTGAAAATGATAAGTATAAAGCTCTGTATTTAGTTAAATGTTTTTCAAGATCATGTCAAATTACTTTATTTTGATTAGACTCTATTAGCAAACTGATGTTTAGTCATCTTCTGAGTCATCTATTCAGTCTAATGTCTCTATTGTTTTGTGGTGCCCCATTCAGTCTCAGTCTCCCCTGCACACATTTACACCTCTCCAGACTGGTTATTATGGCTCTAAATATGCATTTCTTTTGTCTGCATTATAGCTACTAACGACTGGCTATTCACAAGCTATTCATAGGGTTTCAAACCCTAATTTCTTTTATCGAAGTTCTCACTAAATATTTGAAACTGGTATCAAATGCACTGAAACATTTCAGTAAGCATTCCTATTTAGAAAAAAATCATAAAACAATAACTGCTCGTGGCAGGTGCGCCTGGGCTCGCTAGCATGTTAGCTTAGCACACCATCAATACACGACCATTTATGAGATTAAAACTATGTTTGCGCTCCAAACTCACTATATAACGCAAGTCTAGTGTTTTAAATAATCTTCTGTGATCTAACTTGGCTTCAGATAAAAAAAAAAAATCAGACAGAAAATGTATTATTTAGTGTTCTGAACGATGATGAAATCTATATCGATTAGCATTACATTATAAATATAATCTATTATTATGAAATACCTGGCATGGCTTGAAGAACACAGGTAACTCAAATATCATTGCAATCATGTTTATTGTCTTCAAAACATCTTTATCTGCATGTTACAGCGATCTCTGTACTTTCTGTATCACTCAGTGACGTCCTGGAATGTCACATGACTATGGGTCTTCTTCATGATCCATATTATGGACTTTTATTGGACATAATAGCGCCCCCATGCTATTGGTATGAATGGAAAACACAGCACATCTCAGTAAGAAGCGATCATTATGATTACATCGACGCATTTGGGTATAAATTCAATAAATATTATTCCTGTCTATAGAAATATGATGTGAATCTATGAGAATATATCAATATTTCTCCACATCTGCACATTGTTGAGCTAATAGCCCTCAGGGACGTTGTTTTGTGAATCGCTGTCATGACGACAGCACGGAGTGTTTTTTATGAATGGACCAGCTGACGCTCATAATTCATATTAAAGGTATCGACTCATTTTTTTCATTTCATAACTCCTGACACAAATTAAGACATAACTGTCACTATAAGTTTCTCAGAATACAATAGTTGTCAAATACTGAATCTTGAGTCTTATATCTTTTTAATGATGTATAGTTTGTCAAGGTACAACATTAAATCTGATAGTATATTTGAACTAAATAAAAAAAAAAACGCTTCAGTGCGCCGACGCTCTGGAGAAGGTTAAGAGGTTAAAGGCAAGTGATTTCACTCGATCATGAATTACTGCTAATGAATTACTCATGAATTAATGTTAATGCTAAAGATTAACTGTCACAAATAATTGCGATATACACTCACCTAAAGGATTATTAGGAACACCTGTTCAATTTCTCATTAATGCAATTATCTAATCAACCAATCACATGGCAGTTGCTTCAATGCATTTAGGGGTGTGGTCCTGGTCAAGACAATCTCCAGGGGCCTCATGTATCAACGTAAAATTGACGTAAGAATGTGCGTTCCTCGCAAATTGATACAACCCGTCTAGCAATGGCAGCGTTGGCTTAACTAGGAATAAAAAATAAACTTCATTAATTTGGTCAGTAAAGATAAAAAAGAAAGTAATATTTTTATTCAGCAAGGACACATTGAATTTGTTTAAAAGTGAGAGTAAATGCATTTATAATGTTACAAAAGATTATAAGATTTCTATATCTGTTTGATTTAAGTTTTTATTCATTAAAGAATCCTGAAAATACTATATCACGGTTTCCACAAAAATATGAAGCAGAAGCACACCTGTTTTCAACACTGATAATACTCAAAAATGTTTCTTGATCATCAGATCCTCATATTAGAGTGATTTCTGAAGGATCATGTGACACTGAAGACTAAAGTAATGATGCTGAAAATTCAGCTTTGATCACAGGAATAAATTACACTTTCACACAGAAGACATTTTCAGTGAAATTTCGTTTCTTGCTTGCTTTAGCCATGTTCTTGCAGGTTTCTTTTGCCAAATTGGACTAATTACCATATTTAAATTAATTTAATTGGGGGAGGAGACTGGGTGGGGCGTTGTGCTCGTGCATGTGCGCTCAATTTTATGTTAATTGGGATGTACAAAGAGAATATGCGTGGGATCCTTCGTACGCAGAGATTCATACATCTGTTTTTTTTTGTGCGTACGCACATTTACAGCTTTGTCCGTACGCAATGTTTTAGTATGAATTCAACGCAAGTCTTTGTACATGAGGCCCCTGAACTCCAAACTGAATGTCAGAATGGGAAAGAAAGGTGATTTAAGCAATTTTGAGCGTGGCATGGTTGTTGGTGCCAGACGGGCCGGTCTGAGAATTTCACAATCTGCTCAGTTACTGGGATTTTCACGCACAACCATTTCTAGGGTTTACAAAGAATGGTGTGAAAAGCAGTCCTTCCAGAGTTTTTTTGTGATTGTTGCGGGCAAAAATCCTTGATTACGCGGCCCGTTTTCTTTAAAAATGCGATGGAATATGCGGGATATTTATGCAATTTTTTGCGATGAAATTGCGGGAACTTGCAAAATTGCGGGAACTTGCAAAAATTGCGGGAACTTGCAAAAACTGCGGTTTGATGAAAAAGAGGGAAAAAAAGTGAACACCCTGTTCTCACTAGGCTGCTACCTTAATGTAAAGAGTCCTTTCTTATTACTTCCTATGATAAGCAAACATACTACATCACAGAAAGTTCTGGAAATATTTTATTTCTCATCTTGTTTTATTTCAGACTGTATCGAGTGGAAATAAGGTGTGGCCCCTTTAAGAGTTGCGCGCTCCCTGTCTAACTGTCTGCAGTATTATATTGTATGTGCCATGCGCCTCGAACACCCCATGTGTGCGGGTAATTTCTGTTTGATGCTACTTCTTTTATCTTATTTTGTTCATTAAGTAACGACGTGGACGGTAGAACGTGTGACAGACAGTTACGAGTTCGATTTGGGAATAAAGTGCGAGCAATCGCCTCCGTGAGTCTGTCTGGCCTCTGCAATAACTTCAGCTGTGAGCTATCCCTATTTTTCTTCCCGACACAACGCGTTACAAGACCTTAATAAACACATCAAACTTACAAAACATTGATGAGTCAAACAAGTTCTGTAGCTTTACTAGAGGAATATGCTACAACTTCAGTAAAAATGAATAAATGAAATATTTAAAAATAAAGTGTGCTCCTGTTTTACAGCTTTTCAATGATGTTCACGTCGCGTAATTACTTCACTTCATAACGTTCCCATGGCAACAGGGGGAAGTGGCTGCTCTTGTGTGAAGCAAACGCAACATTTTCCAACTTTCTGCTAAGATATATGTGACTTTTTGGCGACGAAAATGCGGGGATTATGAAATCATGCAAGCCCCGCATATTTTGCGCGGAAATCAGCAATTTATGCGGGCGAAATTGCAGAGTATTTGAAAAAATGCGACCCCCGCATAAATATGCGGACTTTGGCTGATTTTGCATTGAATTCAGCGATCGCATAATCGCGTTTTTCTGGAGGGACTGGAAAAGGGAAAAACATCCAGTATGCGGCAGTCCTGTGGCCGAAAATGCCTTGTTGATGCTAGAGGTCAGAGGAGAATGGGCCGACTGATTCAAGCTGATAGAAGAGCAACTTTGACTGAAATAACCACTCGTTACAACCGAGGTATGCAGCAAAGCATTTGTGAAGCCACAACACGCACAACCTTGAGGCGGATGGGCTACAACAGCAGAAGACCCCACCGGGTACCACTCATCTCCACTACAAATAGGGAAAAGAGGCTACAATTTGCAAGAGCTCACCAAAATTGGACAGTTGAAGACTGGAAAAATGTTGCCTGGTCTGATGAGTCTCGATTTCTGTTGAGACATTCAGATGGTAGAGTCAGAATTTGGCGTAAACAGAATGAGAACATGGATCCATCATGCCTTGTTACCACTGTGCAGGCTGGTGGTGGTGGTGTAATGGTGGGGGTGATGTTTTCTTGGCACACTTTAGGCCCCTTAGTGCCAATTGGGCATCCTTTAAATGCCACGGCCTACCTGAGCATTGTTTCTGACCATGTCCATCCCTTTATGGCCACCATGTACCAATCCTGATTATTATTTGATAAATTTGACTCTACCTGTAGCACAATTTTAGACGACATAGCACCTCTGAGGATAAAACACCAAAAATCCATCCCTGAGCCCTGGGTTAATAATACTACTCGAACCCTGAGACAGATATGGAGAAGGGCGGAGAGGAAATGGAAAAAAGATAAATTACAGATCTCTTATGAGATGCTAAAAGACTCTCTTTTTAAATATCAAAAAGAGTTGAAAGTGGCCAAAGCAAACTATTTTTCTATTCTCATAGATAAGAACCACAACAATCCTAGAGTTCTTTTTAATATCATTAACACTGTTACAAATCCAGCTGTGTCTATCTATCCTAATGAGTCAGTGGCCATGTGTGAGCGGTTCTGCAAGTTCTTCATAGATAAGATAGCTGGTATTAGAAATAACTTGCAGCTGACCACTGGTAATCCCGCAGGTCAGTTAAAGTATACCGGAATACTCAGTAAGTTTACACCAATTACAATGACTGTTTTAAATGACACGGTGAAGCAGTTAAAACCTACAGGGTCACCGTTAGACACTATCCCTGCACGACTAGTGAAAAAAGTGTTCAATGTAATTAGTACGACACTTCTACACTTCGTAAATAAATGCCTTGAGTTGGGAGTGGTCCCTGAGCGTTTAAAACATGCTTCTGTGCAACCCATACTAAAGAGGCCAAATCTAGACTCATCAAATCTATCGAATTTTAGACCTATTTCACATCTCCCATTTTTAAGTAAAATTTTAGATAAAATAGTTCTATGTCAGCTTGAAACGTTTTTGAATGAAAACAAAATTTATGATATATTTCAATCTGGCTTCAAAAAATTTCATTCGACAGAAACGGCCCTTGTGAAGGTGCTTAATAACATTTTTTTGGCCACTGACTCTGGCGATTCGGTAGTACTGATACTCCTGGATTTAAGTGCTGCATTTGATACGATAGACCACAATGTCCTGATTTCACGGTTAGAACATACAGTGGGCATTAGAGGCCCAGTCCTACAGTGGTTCCAGTCTTATCTTACTAACAGGAGTTTTTCAGTTAATATTAATAACTACCGATCTGCACCAGTAAAGTTAACATGTGGAATTCCTCAAGGCTCCACACTAGCTCCAATATTGTTCTCTTTATACATGCTTCCGCTGAGTACTATCTTTAGAAAATATGATTTGAACTTTCACTGCTATGCAGATGACACTCAAATGTATTTTCCTCTTAACCGCGGAATGACTTTAGAAAAGATGGCCAATTGCCTTGGGGATGTGAAAGCATGGATGTCGCTAAATTTTTTGAGTTTGAATGAGGGCAAGACTGAGGTTATAGTGTTTACACCTTCCAGTGTACATGATA
Source organism: Rhinichthys klamathensis goyatoka (assembly GCF_029890125.1). NCBI lineage: Eukaryota > Metazoa > Chordata > Actinopteri > Cypriniformes > Leuciscidae > Rhinichthys > Rhinichthys klamathensis. The sequence continues at coordinate 136,012 of NW_026606939.1, forward strand.
CAACAAACATAAATCTGGGTATCCTGACTCCATATGTTAAGCCTTTTGTTAAAAACCTGGGAGTGATACTGGACAGTGGCTTAAAGCTGGATAGACAGGTCAATCAAGTGGTGAAATCAAGCTTTTACCAGCTTCGAACCCAGGCAAAAATTAAGTCTATTCTCTCAGTCTCGAACCTAGAAAAAGTTATACATGCGTTCATCTCTACCAGGCTGGACTATTGTAACTCAATTTATATGGGGATCAGGGAGTCATCCATCAACCGCCTCCAAATACTCCAGAATGCCGCTGCAAGAGTCCTGACAGGAACTCGGAAACGAGAACACATAACTCCTGTCCTCAAGTCTTTGCACTGGTTACCAGTGCGCCATAGAATTACTTTTAAAGTTTTATTATTAGTATATAAGTCGTTAAACGGGATGGCTCCATCGTACCTCACGGACTTATTGACTGTCCATCAACCACCTAGAGCTCTTAGGTCTGCGAACCTAGGCCTTCTGGTGGCTCCGAGAACTAAACTTAAGACTAGAGGAGACAGGGCTTTCTCTAGTGCTGCTCCTAGACTCTGGAACAGCCTCTCTCCAGAAATCAGAGCTGCACCAACCCTGCTTATCTTTAAAGTGAGATTAAAGACATTTTTATTTGACCTGTCGTATGCAAACTAAAGGTTGAAGCAATTGCCCTGTGGTTGTTTTATTTTAATTTACTATTTTCTGTGTACAGCACCTTGGTCAACGGAAGTTGTGTTTATGTGTGCTTTATAAATAAATTGAAATTGAAAATTGAAATTGAAATCCTCTGATGGCTACTTCCAGCAGGATAATGCACCATGTCACAAAGCTCGAATCATTTCAAATTGGTTTCTTGAACATGAAAATGAGTTCACTGTACTAAAATGGCCCCCACAGTCACCAGATCTCAACCCAACAGAGCATCTTTGGGATGTGGTCAGGGTACGAAATGAACACCCGCCAAGCGCCAAATGCGGGTAGATTTTCCGTTTAGCGAATAAATCTCAAAAGGCTATCCGCCCCACTGGCGGGTGAATGTTCATACCAAAATAGTAATGTCACGAGTTAACGTTAACGAGTCCTCTTATCGATGCTCCTGCTCCAAAGATAATTTTTTGTCCCGCCATATTCTTATTTGATCTGTGAGTAATGTAGACGACAGTAGTGCGTGTGACAGGGCGGAACTGAAGCACGAGCAGAGAGAGAGCCCCGGTCGCGCGCGCGCACTCTTTCTCTTAGCGCTGTCTTGCTCTCTCTCCTTGTTGTCACATATAATCAAAATAAATCAACACGATGGTAAAAGGTCGGAAGACCATAGTTTCATGTGGAGCATTCGGATATATTTTTTCCTGAATTACCGCTGGGTGTGAATTGTGCTAAAATACCTTATCTTCTCTGAAGCGTTCTGCACATTCAGCTGACATAAACCACACTTTAAATAAACGAAAAAACCTATCCAGTGATTAAATGTTTTCTGTGTTGACACAAATCTTGTGGGATGTCCTAGCTGCCGGGATAATCACACAACGCGAACACATCCGATAATGACACGTCCAATTCGCGAACTAATGACTCATTTGAACCGATTCATTTTAATGAATGGTTAAAACAACTGATATTTCCAGTCCTTCAGTTACTGATCGGATCAGTCAGAGTAAATGGAGTAAAAAAAAATAGGCAGAGTAAAACTAAATATTTTTTTTGAAATAATTATAATATATTATTATTGCATATATTTTATTAAATACAATTAATACATTTAATTTGTACAGAACTATTTTCATATAGGCACCACCACAAAAATATTATTTTAATGTGTGTAAATTGTGTAATATGTGTGTAAATAAAAGTAAAAATGGAAAATAATAGACCAGAAATATGACAAAAATGTTTAAATATAGCCTATATATAAATTAATGTATGTGTGACGCAAAAAGGCTGTTTATTATTTTGGCCGGTAAAAAATATGCTTGGCTGGTGGATTTTTTTCATCTACCAGTCCCCGTGGCAGGTGAGCCAAAAAGTTAATTTCGGACCCTGGATGTGGTGGAACGGGAGCTTCGTGCCCTGGATGTGCATCCCACAAATCTCCATCAACTGCAAGATGCTATCCTATCAATATGGGCCAACATTTTTAAAGAATGCTTTCAGCACCTTGTTGAATCAATGCCACGTAGAATTAAGGCAGTTCTGAAGGCGAAAGGGGGTCAAACACAGTATTAGTATGGTGTTCCTAATAATCCTTTAGGTGAGTGTATAATATAATAAACATTATTGTAAAATAGGCCCATATGGTTTACTTTAATGCTGTGAAAATTAATATTTATATGATTATAATATAATATAATTTAATCTGATATAACCAACAAACCCTCATTTCATATGAAGGAAGACCTTTTGACTATCTTTGTGTACTTTACAACAGTGTTTTATTTATTTATATTCTTTGGTAAAAAATGTGATTGAAATTTAAACTGCAAAATTATTGTGATTATCTCAAATAATTATATAATAGTCTGAGTCTGACACAATGTGATGCAGATTTGTGTGCATGCAACGTGTATGAAATTAGTCTTTTGTGCTTGTGCTTTATATTTTCTGACGGATGTTTTCACTCTGAATGTGATGCGTTTTGTTGTTTCTTCAGGGTCTGATCTTCGTTGTGGACAGTAACGATCGCGAGCGAGCACAAGAAGCAGCAGAAGAGCTTCAGAAGATGGTGAGGAGATTAAAAACATTTCTGGGGCAGTACAACACATGAGTAACTATTAAACAGGGTTCCCGCGGGGTCTTAAAAAGCCTTAAAAGCATTGAATTTATTAATTTGTAAATAATACCTTAAAAAGACCTTGAATTTTGATGTCTGGGTCTTAAAAATTGTGCTGTATGTAACTTTTCCGTATTGTATTTTTCCTCAAAAGTTTCATTTGTCAACCACGATTATTATGATTTTCGATGTTTATTGTTCAGGGGTCTCTCAGTTCCCCATATTCCCAGCATGGAATAAGTAGCTAGATAATGTTAAAAAACAACTTAACATTGTTCGGCAAACTTTCTTGTGGCCTTCTGAAATGTTTTTATTTTTCACACCTGCTTGGCTTATCATCTTTTACCCATTCCACATTTGAAAAATAAATGAACACAAGTTCAAGGATTTTGTTTTTCTTTGCTGGTAGGGACGTGAAATGGGTATTAATACTTTTTTATATAAATGGTCTTAAAAAGACTTGAATTTAACTTGAAGAAACCTGTAGGAACCCTGTTAAAGTGCCGCTATTAGGCTTTACGAATATTACCTTTCATGCAGTGAGTAATATTGTTTTTTTGTGAATGTAAAAGTTCTACAAACTGCAAAAGTTTTAAAGATCAAACTGCACGATAAATAAAGTTCGTCTCGATTCTGAACTGCTGAAACGAGTCTTCAGCAATTCCAGACTCACTCCCTCTTTGAGAAATGAGATGATGTGCAATGTATATTATGAGAAAATGTAAATGTTTTTTGACCCCGGATGCATATGAACCTATTGTAGCAGACCTCCAAAACAAAACTAGGGAGCTTTAAAATAGCATAATTGGGGCATTTTGACAAAACGATTGCTTTATTGTGCACAGATCATCAGTAAATGTGACGTGTTTATGAGTAGTTCTGTTTCAAAATTCAACAGCTTCAGGAAGATGAACTGAGAGATGCCGTCCTGCTGGTTTTTGCTAATAAACAAGATTTACCAAATGCAATGCCCATCAGTGAGATGACGGACAAACTTGGATTGCAAGCACTCCGAAGCAGAACTGTGAGTAAGCTTGATGTGCAATATTATTATAATAGTTATGCATAATTATAAGCTCCATTTAATTTTGGTTATTATGATGTATTTACCTTTGAGCAAATACATGAATCAGATACGTGTAATATGAAGTTTCATCATTCATTTAAATGCCTAATGTATCTGTTATTAGAGTTGTCAAAAAGTACCGACTTTGAATTTTAAAAACGTGACGCTTTGAGCGGAATCGTAAACGCCTCTGATTGTAGTCGCGCGCTCATGGGATTTGTGTGTGATTTGTCACAGGTCTGTGTATGTTTTGACAACTCTGTATGGAAGTAAAATAATGCCATATGTTTTTGAAATAGGACTGGACCCGAATATTCGAATATTCGTTCGGTGGGTTGGTATTCGATTTGAAAATGTGACATTCGAATATTCGTGGGGGTTTTTTTGCACACCTGGCAACCCCCTCGAAACGGTTCTCATTCGCGCTTGAATATGTTTTACACTATAAAATCTGGTGAAATATAATACTTAACATATAACTTCGTCATAGCTACTTAATAAATATATTTGCTTGTACTTGGACTACTAAAAGTGTTCCTGCAACGGGAGTATTCTCTGGCTAGAGCGCAGAGCAGCGGAGTGTGTGTGGACAGAAGAGCATGCCTGAGCTTGTGTTTTGGGTTAAGCTGCGTTGCTTTGACATTGTGGAAAATAGAATAATAGAAACAAAATGTATTATCCTTTTTACACGTTATTATCAATCTAAAATAATCTACTGCGAAATATAGGAGACTGAGATTTTACTGGGACGTCACAATTTCGTTTTTATTTATTTAAATTTCGTTTTTATTTATTTAAATTTCGTTTTTTATTTATTTAAATTTCTTTTTGTTTATTTAAATTTCGTTTTTCTATATTTAAAGTTTGTTTTTATTGATTTAAATTTATTTTTTATTTATTTAAATTTATTTTTTATTTATTTAAATTTCGTTTTTCTATATTTAAAGTTTGTTTTTATTGATTTAAATTTATTTTTTATTTATTTAAATTTATTTTTTATTTATTTAAATTTCGTTTTTATTTTTTATTTATTTAAATTTCATTTTTTATTTAGTTAAATTTAGTTTTTCTATATTAAAATTTATATTTTATTTATTTAAATTTCGTTTTTATTTATTTAAATTTATCTTTTATTTATTTAAATTTCGTTTTTATTTATTTAAATCTACCCTACTTTGTCAGTGAGAAAAATATTATAAGACTATACCTTATTAAAAATATTGCATAAGTTAAAAGACCTGTGTGTGTGTGTGTGTGTGTTTTATATCACTAGTGCAGTGTCCGTTCTCGGAGCATATAGAGGCGCGCCGCTTCTTTATTTAAATCTACCCTACGTGTCAGTAATTTGTTAGTGAGAAAAATATTAGACTACCTTATTAAAAATATTGCTTAAGTTAACAGACCTGTGTGTGTGTTTTATATCACTAGTGCAATGTTCCTGGAGCATATAAGCTCTGCTCGCGCTTTTCTGCAGTTTATTGAAAGTTTATTAATTCTGAACGTGTCGCGTCTCGCCTGTCTATATCTATATTGCACCAAATACGACACTGCACTCCCTTGTGAAGTCGTTTGGATGAACGGTTCTCGAAATAATCAAAATGCAAACGGACAGACAGACAGATATTATGTAGAGATTCCGAAGCTTCGAATATTCGATGTTCATTACTACCGAAGCTTCGAAGCTCAAAAAATGGTATTCGGACCAGCCCTAATTTGAAACAAAAAAGCCTGTTGAATTGCACTACTTGAAAAAAATAGGCATTGCATTAACCATGCTTGGATTTTAATGCATTGTATTTTTAGGGCTTGCATTTTTTTATGGGCTGAAATTCAACATGGTTAAATATTTAAGTTGTGAATATTTCAATTCAACCAGTTATATATCTATAATTGGTAAGAATATGTTAAAATTGACCTTTTCACTCTCTCTTTATCAGTGGTATGTCCAGGCGACCTGTGCGACTCAAGGGACTGGTTTATACGAGGGATTAGACTGGCTTTCCGAGCAGCTCTCCAAACGCTAAACTGCACTTCCTGTTCAAACAGGATGTGTGCTGTTCCAAAGGACATGATTAGTGGATTGATCTGTCACAGAAGCTGTTCATGTACCATTTTCAATGGATTGTTACCAAAAATTCACCTGCTGATGTCAATCTTTGGCAGTGCATTTTAACATTTTATTTTGATTCGTTGCACCTTTGACCTTGACTGACATTTCTCCCAGATTCATTCCTCTTGATGTATGTAGCCATATATAATCTTATAGATTTGACCAAAGTATGAAAACTACTACATTTGTTAAGGAGCTCTTGCAGTAGCCCTGGATTTTTTGTTACAGTAAGTGTACTGCAGTACGCCCTAGACTTAACATCTGTACTTACACATCAAGCATTAATAATGAGATTTTTTTTTTTTAAAAGCTCTAATTTTTTCATTCCAAATACATCGTTCCCAAACGTTTGCATGCCATACATCCAAGGAAAGATTCTCAGAGAAGCATGCATTTCATAAATAAAAGATTGTTCTTATAATAGCACACTTAAGAGATTGGCAATGCATTGATTTAAGCATTAGTTTTAACGCTTTTAACATGCATAGGATTATATTAGGAACTGGTCTGACGTTGTAAATAAGCAGCCTTTTTATTATGTATGTAATCACAATTGCCTTAAATGCGCTGTGCTTTACTATGTGATCGCACTTGCCTGACCTGCTTTTGATTTACCATTTAAATTGAGAATAAACCTGTTCAGAATATTTAAGACCATAATCAACTGTTTTTATTCCCAGCTTTTGAAAATATTCAATGCTAGGAATCTTCTAGCTGTTCCCTTTTAAAATGCATAAAAACATAATGAATAAAAGTGTGAAATGCATCACTTGTATGGTTGTGTATTAACAAAGGCTCATAACCTGTCGCTTTTGAAGAAAGAAATGAACTGTCATCGTTTAATGCTTTAAAGAGTCATGAAACCAAACAATTATTTAAGTTAAGTTATTTTTCTGAACCATTTTCATTCTTCCAGTTTGAAAAGCAAAGTTTAAGCAACATCACAAAATTTAGTGAAGAATTTAAAAACAATCATTTTTAAATACCGCTTTTAATATCTCCAAGTCAATAGTCATTTGATAAATGTCACACAATAATTCATCATCATCATAAATATTAAATTGTACAAGTGAGAATGAACCTATATATGATAAATACAAAGACAATGCTGAAATGAAAATCTGATCATTTAAAAGCTCAAATTGTTTAGTTATAATATGGTCCAAGTAAACAAATGCATTTGATGATTGATGTGCATGGACACATTTGAAGCAAATGTTAGTCAGTTGTTCTCCACTTGAGGTCACACACCTGCGCGATGTGATCAGACGGGTGCGAGACGCTCGGCAGGGCCAGAGAGGTCGTGACCTCCTCGTGACTAGGCAGAGGAATGACCTGCTCCACCTGTAGCACATGCGGCTCCACAAATATATAGTCCAGACACCCCTGGAAGCCGCCGACGTAGTTGGTGTAGGCCGGGACCCCACAAGCGCTGGCCAGCTGGAACGGGTTAGTGAGTCCCGCCTGGATCTGCTCTTCTGGGCCATTGGAGGCCCAGTCGTCATGATTCTCCGAGACGGATCCCTGACAGACGAGCTGGAAGAGGCCGGAGGAGGGCGTGCTGTTGAAATCCCCCGCGAATATAAGCCTGGCTCCGGGATGCTTCTCCGTCACCACCTGCTTCATGTGCTTCAGGGCCACAGCCATCTGGACCAGTCGAATGTTTCCTCCTGGAAACACAATCGAACGTCATTCCCTTCACGTTCACGGTCACCGTGATTTTGCCAAGTAATGTAAATGTAGTCCTTACCCAATCCCTACCCCTAAACCTAACCCTACCCTTAACTTTTCCCTAAAATCAGAGGGTAATGATAGGTGAATAACACTGATGTTTAAGTACTTCACCCTGGTTCTAAGCCTAAACTTGACATAAACTGTAAACTTGTCCCTCAAATCTGATTGGTTGATTGGAACAAATAAATAAACAAAGATGTTGATCCAGGAACATGTGGAACTTGGTGAAATCATGTTCACCTTCCATTCACATTGAAGCTCACCTTTAATATTATCAAGGGGCAGCATGTTTATACAAAATACAGGGTTCCCACGGGTCCTTGAAAGTTTGCGAATCTGAATTAAAAAAAATAAAAATCAAGGCCCTGGAGAGTTTTTGACAATAAACATACATGGATACAGGTCCTTGAAAGTGCTTTAATTTATTTTGTGCAAGGAGTTTTCTGGAAAAAATTCCATATTATTTGTATTTTATACAAATATTTATATTATTTAAATTATATTATAAATATTTAAATTAATATTTTGCCAACACTTCATGGCCTATCATGCATACTAGCTTGCTTGATTTACGCGTTACGTTTAGTGTTTCCCGCGTGAGGTACTTTGTGTCGTACGTTTGCCATGACGTTCACGTGCGCACAAAACTACTATGATGGAACCTCAACGTTTGTTGTCGGACACAACAAATGTGTCCCAACATTAAGTCCTTGAATTTGAGGGTATTGGACCTGGAAAGTCCTTGAATTTCAAGTTAACCGAGGTGTGGGAACCCTGAAAATAGCAGAGGGCCTAAAACAGACCCTTGTGGCACTCCATAATTTACTGATGTTAACATGGATCATTCCCTGTCTAAATAAAACAATATGGTTAAACTGAATTGAATTAAAATCAAGTCATTCCATTCACATTGATGCTTACCTTTAGGATGCCAGTACAGGTGTGTGTTTCCGACACACAATATCCTTGATGGGTCGCATAACGACTGCAGAATGGTCACCTGAGAAATTGGGCAAGCGATGCATTTTTGTTGGTTTTGCATAGATACAATTTGAAGCAAGACAAAACAAGGATTAAAATAAGCTAAAAATGAAGAAAAGAATCAAAATAAAGAAATACTTTTGGGTGAAAAAATTAGAGAGAAAAAATAAATAAATAAAATTAACATTGAAACAAATTAAATTAGATTAAAATAAATAAAACTAAGAGAAATGCCATCACATAAATAAATAATACTTGAAATGTTACTAAAATAGAAAAATAGTTAATTTACATTTTAATAAAGGTTTTACTGATTTTTTTATTAAATAAATGCAATCTTAAGGGTAAAAGCTTTTTTTTATGACTATTAGTGTATATAAAAAAAAATGTTAAATATAAATGAGATATATATACACATAAAATAAATGTACTTTTGTTTCTTCTTCATTAAACCAAGCTTAAGCTAAATAATAAAAAATAATAAATCCTTAACCCCGATCCAGTAAATCCCAAACAACTGGAAAAGTCTTGGAGCCCTTTTGGACAATGGGAGTCAAATCATTGATTTAAGGTCTTTAATCTGTTGCAGTGAAATACCTGCAACACTGTTGACCTGGTTTCGATCTTCTCTTTCAAGCTGGGATTGGTGGACACTTTCTCCAACAGTTCCCGATGAAGAGGATCAGCCGTCAAGGCCTCTCTCAGCACGACATCAAACTGCTCCAGCAACTTCAACTTTGACCTTCTAAAATACGTCGCCAGACCTTCGTACTGTCTTTCCTTGATTTTGAAAACCCCTTCCAACCCAAAAGCATCCAACGCAGGAGATAAACTATCTAAAAAAGCACACTTATCCACCTCCTGGAGGCAAATTATATCAGCGTTGTACCCTGACAGCTCCTTCTTGATCAGATTCTGCCTGTAGTCCATTTCTAGGGCGTATGGTGCACAGTAAGGGTACAACACCGTTTTGGAAAGCTCAGTCTGAGCGTAGACGTCAGCAAGGATGTTATAAGACACAACCCTCAGTGAAGAATCATCGGTGAGCTTCTGAGTGTAAATGTGCCTGTTGTCAAAGGTACACGTTCCTGGACCGGCTTCAACTGCACCTGAAGACACCAGTTCCTTGGGTCCCCCAAACTTGGATCCATTCCCTGGTGTGCATTTCAACATCACCCTTAAACCAATGTCTAGATTAGATGGCGTAAACACACGTTCATGTCCTGCCTCCCTCCAGCAGTCTGGATCTCCTCTCATTTGGGCATTCGGTGAGCTTTCCTTGAGCCATATGAACTTACAGTCCTTGAGATCTCCAAACTCTATCTCCAGCTTGGGAAAAACTGGAAACCCGGACATTAGAGACGATGGCAGCTCGGATACAGTGAATGTTGGAGGGTTGCGTTCCACTTTGTACTTCAAATCCCCCACATGAAGCACAGCCCCATCCAGCCACGCATCAGAGTTCACAGTCTCCACGGACACGTGATCTCCATTTACACACAGACTGATTTGGGGTTTATCCACTTCCGGAGTCTCACTTTTCCCTTTGTTTTGCTTTAATCTTCTCGCTTTGCTTCGTGTTTTGATGATGCCGGACGCTATTCGAGACAGAACTTTCCCTAACGGTTCTGTTTGCTCGCGCAGCATCTGTTTATTACTGCCGTCGAGATTAAACGAGATGGTCAGTTTGGACTCACACGGCAAACATCTAACTACGCATCTCTCCATATTCATATCAAACCGGGCGGTAAAGAGATTTCTATGGGTTGGGATTGAAAAGTGGGGAATATAACGGAAAAGTAATAATTTACTTGCAAATGACACGCGACTCAACATGAGGACCTTGCGAGAAACTACCGGTGGCTTCCGTGATCGAAAACCTTCCTGATTATTCATAACACTAGATTCGACACGTTTTAAGGCGAATTGGGTGAAATTAAATGTTCTCTTTAATCCCACTGCAATTAAATCCTTTATTATATTAATAAACTATATCGCGATTAACGTGCTGTGTCCTCGAAAACGATTAGTAACGAAACCCCTGATCTCAATATTATAATAGTATCCTTATCATTCGGAGAACTAGATTCGTTATATTTATTTCTGTTTTAAATTATTTTTTGTAGATGTTGTTTTACTTTCCTTTGAATTAATACTTTATTATATTAGAATATTACTACACCATTTGCGTGGTATCCTCTAAACCAGGAGTTTTCGAGCCGTTTCTGTGGAAGTGCGTGGAAGTTTAGAGGAAAAAAACGGTGTAAAAACAAACAAACGAATGAATAAATATAAAAAGATTAAAATAAGGGAATACAAATTAGAGTAAAAAAGCAATAACAACATCCAACAGTTAAGTATGCTACTATAATACGTAGAAAAACACATACAAAACATGAATATAATCATATTTATAATAATTGGCATAGTATAAATTGGCTATTTATACAATACACTATATATAGATGTCCTTTAAATGCTATGATCTAAGATCCCCTCTATAAGCTAGAATTGATACGAAATCGTGAATTTTAAAGGGATAGGTCACCCAAAAATGAAATTTCTGTCATTAGCTATTTACTTACCCTCAAGCTTTTCTAAACATGCATGAAGTTCTTTCTTGTGTTGAACATAAAGGAAGATATTTTGAAGAATTTTGGTAACCAAACAGTTTCTGGTCCCCGTTGACTTGTATAATACAGAAAAAAAATACTATGGAAGTCAATGGGGACCAAAAACTGTTTGGTTACCAACATTCTTAAAAAATATCTTCTTTTGTGTTTAGCAGAAGAAAGAGCCTCATACAGGTTTATATAACAA
>NW_026606939.1:152500-155000 GCF_029890125.1 Rhinichthys klamathensis goyatoka
AATAACCTGATGGAGAGGCCTCTGAGATCTTCCACGTCGCCAAACCGTAGATTGAGTCTGGAGAATAACAAAATATGTCAAAATATTATTAAATATCAATCAAGTTTAACATGTACACACTTTAGCTGTCAAATTGATCTTTTCAATAAAGCATCTTAAAGCAGACTGAGGTTTTATTATACAGTTCTTCTCTATATCAGTGTCAGTGTTTCTGAACTCCTGAAACGCCTCCATTGTAGTCTTGAGTTTCTTCCAGGAACGAACACATCACAATATTCCTCATTATAATAATTAATACGCAGAATAAAGGGGCGGGGCCTGGTTGAGTTAGTTAGTAGTGTGTTAAACTGGCGGTTATGGAAAGGGGCGGGACATTTCCCAAACGCACTCGAAGCGCTCGACCAATCACAACACACTGCTCAAGCCGACCAATCAGAGCACAGTGTGCTTTTCAGAAGGAGGGGCTTCATAGAGACAGGAAGTGAACAGAGCGTTACTGACAGACTGGGAAGAGAGGAGCCGCAACAATGGAGAATATGAGGAAAATAATCAACATTTGCACATGAAAACCTGTTCTAGTAGAGTGTGCAACTGAACTTACATGGCTTTGTCTTTACTGCAGAAGGAGCCTTTGGTGTCCACCGGCGCGTCTGGGCTGAAGGTTCTCTCGGTGAGGTCCACTAAACTGTGATTCCTGTACCGGATGGCCAGTTTGCGGGCCCTGAAGAGGATACAGGTCTTGCCGTTGTAAGTCACACTCAGAGGAGAATACGGCAGCAATCCTGGAGACTGAAGCAACTTTCTGCGAGGAGGAGCGTGAAGCTGCCATCCGTACGGCTGGAACAAGAGCAAATCAGGGTCACACACACACACACACACACACACACACACACACGCTGCCATTCAGAAGACTGGGGCTGGGAAGATGTTTTGATGTTTTTTGAAAGAAGTCTCTTCTGCTCACCAAGGCTGCATTTATTTGATCAAAAATACAGTAAAAACTGAAATATTACAATTTAAAATAGCAGTTTTCAAAGTGAATATAATATATGTGATCAAAGCTGAATTTTCAGCATCATTACTCCAGTCTTCAGTGTCACATGATCCTTCAGAAATCACTCTAATATGATGATTTGCTGCTCAAGAAACATTTCTGATTATTATCAATGATGAAAAGAGTTATGCTGCTTAATATTTTTGTGGAAACCGTGATACTTTCTTTTTTTAGGATTATTTGATGAATAGAACGTTTATTTGAAATGGAAATCTCTTGTAATCTCATTTGATTGCTGAATAAATTAAATATTAACTTCTTTCAACAAGGCTATGTCGTACCTTATAGTAACAAGACATATTGTCACACAAAGTGGGGTGAGTTGTCACAGTATAAACTGTCACTAAAGAGCATAAGCTTTTCAGCTAAATCTAAACATTAAAACAGTTATGAACCACAAAACAGATGATTAAGCAACACAAATGTAAAAGGTAACATATATTAAACCTATATATAAACCAGCCCTTTTGGCCAACATACATTGTGATTATTTAACTGTTATATATAAAAACATATGTGTGACAACTAGCCCCATTCTCCCCTATGCCTGCTGTTAAATACAGTTTACAGAACGAGACTTTTTGAGGCACTGTAATAATATCCTAAATCAGAATGAAATTCCTGATTAAAAATGTAGCATGTCTGTAATCTGTTTTTCCAAAGACATTGCAGTCTGTCAAGGATTAAATTCATCTTGTTGGTGAATCTGCACCCCAGCGGCGGCACAAGGTCACATCGGCTTCGCTGGCAGACGAACACATCTCACCTGCAGCGTCCGTCTGAGACGCGCTTCAGACACAAACACCGAGCCATCGGCGTCTGCACACACACACACACACACACACACCAGACATATCAGATTTATTCAAACAAATAACAGCTGTTAATTTACTAAAACAATGTATAGAGGAATGTTTTAACCCTGTAAAACCTGACATGTGAAATAGTAGTTTAGACCATTTTTTGTAAATTACATGTTTCTTTATTATACAGGTGGAACTGGAAAAATTAGAATATGGTGCAAAAGTTCATTTATTTCAGTAATTCAACTTAAAAGGTGAAACTAATATATTATATAGACTCATTACATGCAAAGTGAGATATTTCAAGCCTTTATTTGCTATAATTTTGATGATTATGGCTTACAGCTTATGAAAACCCCAAATTCAAAATTAGAATATTGTGAAAAGTTTTCATAAGCTGTAATCCATAATCATCAACATTATAACAAATAAAGGCTTGAAATATCTCACTTTGCATGTAATGAGTCTATATAATATATTAGTTTCACCTTTTAAGATGAATTACTGAAATAAATGAACTTTTGCACGATATTCTAATTTTTCGAGTTTCACCTGTATATTTGATATAGTTAGAATATGGTGGGAAAACAACTCACTTGAGCAAAAATAAGCATTTTGGTGCAAATGCTGATATTTATATGGT